>NW_026068096.1:1571932-1603392 GCF_014885135.2 Alexandromys fortis | reverse complement strand
GGGGGTGGTCATGAGTCACCAGCTGCCATCTAGGAGGAGGGAGCATTGTGGGGGGGGGGGGGGGGGTGAGGGGCAGAGGGGGTGGTCATGAGTCACCAGCTGCCATCTAGGAGGAGGGAGCATTGTGTCCCTGAGGGGTTCTGGCATCCTCCTCCTCCTGGGCACAGATGGGTCACCTCGACCAACATCATTCAAGGGTCAGTGAGTCTGGGGCTTGGAGCAGGCTTGAGCTGCTTTGGTCCTCTATGTCAGCAGATCACACCCTCAGCACATCTGGGGAGAGGTCGCCACCAGCTGCTCCCTCGGGCAGAAGGCACTGCCGTGGTAAGAAGTGAATTGCCTGAGTTAGAGGCCAGCCAGGTCCTCCCATATCGTGAAAGGAGATGCCATGCTGTGCCCTGGCATTGAGGACGTTATCCCAGCCACTTGGTAGGCTGAGGCTACAGAGGTCAAGGACAGGCCAGGAAACTTAGGAGGGCTTAGTGGTAACAAATACTGGCTGCTCTTAGAGGCGACCTGGGTTCAATTCCCAGCATCCACATAGAGAGAGGTTCACAACTGTAACCAAACACGGCCTCAGTGGGCACAGGGCAGACTCATGATGTACAGACATTCAGGCAAAACACCCATATACATAAAAATGCAGTTCTGTTTTGTTTTTTTCATATATGTGTTTTTAAAAAAGCTACGGATATAGGTCTGTGTAGCCCCTGCCTAGAATCCCCCAGTGAGGGGATGAGGGTATGGCTCAGGCTTGCTTGAGGCCCCCGGTTCGATCCTAGTGCAGGATGCAGGCGCTCTACCAGCTGTGTGATGTGGTGATGCGCACCTGCTTGGGGGAGGGCAGAAACCAGGGTTCAAATGGCAGTTATGGAGCAGGTGGGATTTGTAGGCAAACTAAATTGGGTGCACGTGAGGTACCACAACAAGTCTGAAGAGGAGCCCAATACTGGGATGACTTATGGGATGTCGGCGAGCCTAGGCATCAGTTGTATCGGGAGACACTAGGGAAGTCAGATGGATCCGGGTTAGAGGAAATGGCTCGTGGGTAAAGGCGTTTGCCGCTAATGCTGAGTTTGGTCCTCAGGATGGAAGGAGAGACTCCAGAAAACTTTCCTCTGGCTTCCACACACGCACTTCAGCTAAATAAATGTAATAAAAACATCGGGAGGAAAAAAAAGACTGGAGAAGTGTTAAGTCGATATGTCAAGGTTCGTGCCTTATTTGTGAGTCCCACGGAGGTAGCAAAAGCCTGGAAGTTCTTTGTTCCCCGCCGCAGGCCAACGGGGTGGGGAACGCGGAAGTGGGTCAGCTCCGCCCCCGAAACGCGCTGTCCCGGCCCCCTGGCCGCTAGCGGGCGGGAGAATGCGGCCTGGGCACGTTGCAGCCAATCAGAACGCTCAGCGCCTCCGCGCGGGCAGGAGCGAAGCCGGGACAGTCTCGCCCCTCCACTGGAGCGGAGCTGCCGAGTCTGGCGCGTCGGATTGGTCAGTGTCGGCCTAGTGGGCGGGGCAGGGGCGGGGCCCCAGGGGAGGGGTATATCAGGCGGGACTCGGGCGCGCCCCCTCGCACTCGCGCGTTAGGAGGCTTGGGTGTGTGTGGCACGCTGTCTTCCCTCCCGCGTCAGGGACCTGCCCGACTCAGCGGTGAGGGCCCTGGCGGCACCGGCTCTGAGGGGCCTGGGGCGGCGGGCGGCCTGTGACTCCCGGGCGAGGCGGAGCCGCAGCGGCACGCCCCTGGGATTTGGGGGCGGGCCCGGGTTGGAGTCCACCCCGCCGGCGGCGAGGCGGGCGGCGGGACACCGGGACTTCACGCTTCCCGGAGGGCGTCCTCCACCGCGCGTCATCCCCGGGCTGATGCCGACCTAATGGTGGGCTTTGTAAAATGGCGGCCGTGAGGCTTTGAAAAGCTTTGCCGGCGAAATGGCGGGACTGCGGAGTGCCCGGATGAAATGGCGCAGGGTGCGCGCGTGGCGCATGCGCTGCTCCGTGGGCGGGGCGCGCCTAGCTCCAGAGCCCCGTTGTCCGCCGATGTGGAGCTGGGTTGCCTGTGACCCTTTACTCCAGGTGGCTGTGCCTTGGTTCCGTCTTCCCCTGGTTTCACGAGGGGAAAAAAAGCACATGTAGTTTTGAATTTTGCCCTTTTACGTCCCAAATTTGTTTTTCCCAGGTATAGTGGCCCAGGAATACTATAGTGGACTTGTTCTCCAAGCCATTAGGTCTTCGTTCTCCCCAGCCAATAATGACTTTGTTAAAATGCCACGCCCCTCTATAGCCACGCCTCTCAGGCCAACCTCCTCTCTCGGAGTCCACCAAGCAAAAAGCACTTCTCTAGTCCTTGGTTGATGAGTGGGCTGTGACCCCAGGATGCATCCCATAAGTGTCACAGCTCCCTGACAGCACCCAAAAACGTATTTCAGTGATGAAGCTTCTCTGACCCAACTGTCAGCTGGTGAGGCTAGGAAGTCGCTGCCATCTCTGTCCCCAACCACACTCATCCTCTTGTAAAGTGAATAAATTTCCAGCATGCCATTCTGGCTGGGTGATCCAGACCTTGGAGTTCTCTGGACAGGACTAATGAAGACCCACTGAAGGAAATGGGCTAGAATTCACTGTCTTAAGCAATAGAACCACCATTTACAGTCAGCCTGATTTATATGACAGTCTTAGATGTGGGTTTGGGATGATAAAGCCGAAAAGACTTCCTTGTGTCTGGTTTTGAGATGGAGCATGTAGCTGAGGCTCCTGTCAGACTTGCTGTGTAGTTGCAATTGGTTTTGGACTTCTGACCCTTGTGCCTCCATATCCCAAAGGCTGGGATGATAGGAGTGTTTGCAAACAGTCCCAAGCTGTTCCACGGAGTCCTTTGTCTGATGTTTCTACCAGAGTGGCCTGAGTGGCTGGATGACGGTGTGAGCCAGGTTCCCCAGGAAGATCATGGGTCACTTCTGTATACAAACGTAGAGAAGGAAGGGGCAGGAGACTCCTCAGAGCTTTCGGGACTGCAACATCCTAGCACTTACGCTCAAGCAGGGAGTTCCAAGGCCGTCCTGGGCTGTAAAGGGAGGTTCAGTCTCAAAAGCTTTTAAAAAGGCTGAGTATGTTTGTGTATGAGTGTTTGACTATTAAAAACTCTAAAAGAATAAAAAAAAAGGCTGAGTATGCTATCTGGCTTCAGTCTGTGGAGGAGGGGTTAAGGCAAAACAAACATTTGTGTGTGCAGGCTGCCATGGCATCAGACGAAGGCAAGCTTTTCGTGGGAGGGCTAAGCTTCGATACCAACGAGCAGGCACTGGAGCAGGTCTTCTCCAAGTACGGGCAGATCTCTGAAGGTGAGACTTGGGTAAGGGAGCACTGTCCTTGGTTTCTGCTCTGGGGCAGACTGGGCACAACTAATGACTCTCCCTTACAGTGGTGGTGGTAAAGGACAGGGAGACCCAGCGATCCCGAGGCTTTGGGTTTGTCACCTTTGAGAACATTGATGACGCTAAGGACGCCATGATGGCTATGAATGGGAAGGTGAGGATCAAGTCAGCCAGTTTGGGCTGCACAGGTCTGGTGTGGAGTAGGCATGCTGACCCTCCCTCTGTTTGGCAGTCTGTGGATGGGCGGCAGATCCGAGTTGACCAGGCTGGCAAGTCTTCTGACAACCGGTCCCGTGGATACCGGGGTGGTTCCGCTGGAGGCCGAGGCTTCTTCCGTGGGGGACGCAGCCGGGGCCGTGGGTTCTCTAGAGGTGAGTGCTGACGGCCTTGGACTGGTGGTGGGACTGCTGTAGGGACTCCCTAACTGTTCTGTCGTCTACAGGTGGGGGAGACCGAGGCTATGGAGGTGGCCGCTTTGATTCCCGGAGTGGAGGTTATGGAGGCTCCAGAGACTACTATGCCAGGTGAGCCAGATGGGAGCCCCAGGGAGATGACTCAGCCTTGGTGACAGCAGCTGGGCCCAGGCTATGAGCACAGGAAGGGCGCAGGTGTTTTTGTTTTGTTCTCTGCTGAATACCCAGCTGGCACCAGGGCAAGCAGCCCCCACTAGGAACCCACTCTTGCCAGCTGCACTTGGTGCAGGGCTGAGCCCAGTGTTGCTAGGCATGTACACTTTAGTGTCTGTGTGTCTTTCCACAGCCGGAGTCAGGGTGGCAGCTATGGTTACCGGAGCTCGGGCGGGTCCTACAGAGACAGCTATGACAGTTATGGTAAGTCTGGCTCCAAGGACGCCACCTAAGTGGCCCTCGGTTGGGCTTGGTGAACCCTTGTGCCCTCAGCAACTTAGGCCACTCAGCCTGGGGCACAGCTCCCAGAACTGCCGCACAGGACAGGGCGCCAGGTGCATGGGACCCTGTGCCACCTCCCGTGCGGGCGGAGCACAAGCTCCAGTGCCTTTACACTGTCCCGCTTCTGTCCTCAGCTACACACAACGAGTAAAAGCCCTCTGCGTCCAGATCGTCCTTCCATGGCTGTAATTAAGATGGGGGAGCTTCGCTGAACATTGTGTAGTGAGCACCTTGTTCCCACTTTTGTAGTCCTTTCCGTTCTGACCCATCAACAGCCTGCTTCTGACCAAGATGGCCTTGTGACCAGACTTTTCTTTTTAAGGAAGCGCTGTCTTTTTAAGCATTATAGAAAACGTTTTTGAAAGTACTTCAGATTTTAACTTTTTTACAGTGAGCCATGGGTTTTTGTTTTTTCTAAATTGTCGGGGTTGTGTGGGTTTTTGGTTGCTCGGTTTTTTTTTTTTTTTTTCGGGTTTTTCGGTTGTATTGTTTTTTCTTTTTTGTGTGGTTGCCCATGAAGTCTGGCACCCCACTCCTCCTGGGATGAAATGGACTCTATTTGAGCAAGCCATGGCTCTCCAGCTCCCCAGCTCTGTTGCGGAGCACAGCAGGTCCTGCCTATAGGGCACAGGTCGCGGCCTGTGGGGATGCATAGCAGTCCAGCAGGCTGTGGAAGTGTTTATTTATATTGTCCTTTTTTTTACCGAAGACATGCATACTCCATCGATGTTGTATTCGCAGTGGCTAAGGAATTCTTGTACGCAGTTTCTTTGGCTTCACGAAGCCGATTAAAAGACGGTGTGAAACAAACCTCACTCTGACCATTTCCCTTTCATTGCCGACACACTGAGCTGCGGCTCCGTGGCCAGCAGAGCAGCTAGGAAGGCAGGGCAGTGCGGGAGGCCCAAGCAGCCCAGTGGGAACGGGAGTGGACAGTGTTGAGGGGTAGCGGGGCGGCAGAGGCCTTGGCCAGTGTAGGGCCGGGTACAGGGAGGGCCAGTGAGGCTGCCTAGCGGCTGCGCCCCGCCAGTTCCAGGCATTCTCTGCTAGCCTCCGAAGCCGCAGCCCTCGGGGGACAGACGCGAGCCACAGACCACCCGAGACTCGCCTGCTGCTCCCCCCTGCTAGCTCTGTGCAGCTGGCCTGTGCCTCGAGGTAACACTTTCGCTCGTGTCGCATCCCTCTGATTTATAGCTCACTTGGACGGAAACTTAGACCTGGGGTTGACCCTTGCTTCCTGGAAGTCGGGTCAAACTGGTGGTACCTCCTGCCAGTCCTCCCGAGGCCGGCCAGAGCCACCGGGTGCCTGCCTTTGTGGACATGTTTTTGTTCCTTGCTTGACAGGCTTCAGACCCGCGCTGTTGTCCTTAGTTTTTGCCCAGAGTCCGTGAGGCTGCTGAGCAGGGGGGCTGCAGAAGGGCGCTGATGCCCTGGGCCTTGGCCACCTTGGGACGAGCCACGTGGGCGCCGCGAGGGTGGGAGCAGAGAGGCTGGGAGGCGGGAGGGCGCTGCAGAACCACGGGGACGCCGGGGTCACGCGCCTCTGTTTGGCAGGATGAAGGGGAGCCAACCTGAACCATGGGAGAATGGCTGTGGCCGTGACTTCGGGTCCTAGGAGGCTCCCCGCGAGCAGGAGCCGCAGACTGCACGCAGTTGGCCAGGTGAGTGCACGGGGTCTGGGGCTGGAGTCCCTGGATCCCCACGGTTCTCAGAGGTCTGGGGGTCCCCCGGGGCTGGACTGGGCTTTCCTCACCCATGTCCTCTTCCTCTTCTCTTCCAGGCAATTCCTGAGCTGACACCCGCTCCCAGGCGACGCAGGCTTCCTGCAGGATCAGAGAACGAAGCTGGGGCTGGCGTGGTTGCTGGGGCAGAATGTTGGGGGGCTGCCTGAATAAAGGGCTGTGACCCAGAACCCTGCTGTGTTGCTTGGGTCTAAGATGTGGTGGGAGTGGGAATAACTCGGGCGTGGCGGGGAGGAGTCTTGCCGCCCACCTGTCATCCCAATCAGGCACTAAAAGGAAAAGAAAAAAAAAAAAAACGGCAGACGCGCGGGGCATTGGGGGCGGGGTTGTGCTCACTTCCGCCTCGGCTTCGGCATGGCGCCGCGCACGATGCTGCTGCTGCTGCTGTTCCTCCCGTGCATCATCCCGGGTTCCACCGAAAACTCGAGCTGGACAGCTGTACCTCGTAATCGTACACACCCGGGGCCCTCGGGCACGGGTCCCACGCTGCTCCGCTTGTTCTACGTAATCACCGGGCTCAGCGGCCTGATCTCGCTCTACTTCCTCATCCGGGCTTTTAGGTGCGTTAGCGCGTCCAATCAGCATCTAGTAAGTCACTGTGCGGTGGGCGGGAGAGCACGTGACGCGGGCATCCGGCCTAGCTCTTGGTCCTGACTCCTGTGGTTTCTGGGCTGGCCTAAGTGGGCAGCGGCCTCAGGTCGGCCGTTCTGGTCTCTCGGTCTCCCCGGTGCTGTGGTGACAGGCCTGCAGAAAACCGCGCCAGACTGCAAGAACTGCAAAATTCGCTCTTCCCTTAGCCTTTTCTCTGAGGAGGCACTTTCTGTTCTCTTCTTTCTCTTCCCCTCTCTCTCTTTCCCGTTTCCTTACCCATTCCCTTTATCTCAATAAACTCCACACTCAAACAACAAAAACAAACAAACAAACCCTGCAGAATTGAGGCTCGGCGGCTAAAGCTTTGTGCCTAACATGTAGAGACCTGGGTGTCATTCCCAGGACCGCGTAGAGGTGACACACCTGTCATCTCAACACTCTGACCTAGAGAATTAAATGGTCGAGGGCTGGAGAGATGGCTCAGTGGACCTGAGTTCAATTCCCAGTACCCACGTGGTAGCTCACAATTGTCTTTAATTCCAGTTATAGGGAACCTAACACCCGTGGCAAAATACCAATGTGCATAAAATAAAAATGAATTAATTTAAAAAATATTAAATGGTCAGCCTGGGCTGCAAGACACTGACTCGGGGGGAAAAAAAACTGCGGTTTATGCTTTAAATAGGGAGCTGTGGCTGGTTTGCGCATGTGCCTCCCTGGCTTTCACCAAGCCCAGAGTTGCTCCTGTAGCTCCTCCAACAAAAGGACTCACATCCTGCAGGTGGCTTGGACCTTGGGGCTTGGAGTGGGCAGGAGCATGTTGGTAGGCTCTGAGGGTGTCTGTGCCCCCTGCAGACTCAAGAAGCCACAGCGAAGGAGGTATGGACTTCTGACCAACAAAGAGGAACATGAAGAGATGGCATCTCTGGACAGCGAGGAAGAGACCGTCTTTGAAACCAGGAATCTGAGATGGTAGGAAGGAGTTCATTGAGACAAATTAGCAAAGACCATGTCTCTAAATAGGGTTCAGGGTCTAGCTCAGAGGTAGAACCTTCGCCTAGAGTCCCCCAGTAAAGGGCTGGAGGCGTAGCTAATCTCTCAATGAGGGTCAAGAAGGCAGGGTGTCAGGAAGATCTTGGTAGATTTAATGGAAACAGACCCAGGAGAGTTCCAGGTGAGAGCCTCACAGGGAGGTGGCATTGTGGACAGAGTAGAGCTGCACTGGGGATGACCAAGTGGCATCAGGGCTGACTGTCCTGTTACGGTGATGGCTGCTGTAGAGCCAGGACCCATAGTCACTAAATCTGGCTTTCCAGGGCTCCTGAAGGAGGTTGACACCAGCTTTGGCACCTTCTGTGAGCATCTATCTCTTCCTGCGGGCTGGGCTGGACTGGGCTACGGAGGCCCCTTGAGCCAGCATCACTCAGTCCCATGTCTTGTCCTGTCCCTCCCCTTGCAGATACTGAGGTGGGGGTGGTAGGCTACAAGGACGAGAGAGGACATGTCTTCTGCGGGCGCTGATGTCAACCTTCCTGGAGGGCGTCTGTACAACCCGTCGGCTGCTCCATAGGCCAGGACAATGTGACCTCACCTCACTGAGACCAGCCCACAGACCTGAGGCCCCCAAAGCTCTGTCCCCCTGCCTCCCATAAGTGACAAGCAGCCCTACAAGGTATGATGGAGCAAATGGACCTTGGGATCTCAGTGTGCACCTTTCAGCTGCTTTGGGGACAATAAATGAAGCAGTGGCCTTGTAGCTGACCTGAAACCTCCCCTTGACGTCACACCTAGATGACCTGGTGAAGTGGGTGAGGTTGTCATTCCTGACTGCCTGTTGATGTCACTCTCTAGAGAGACCTATTTATTCCTCCAACTTGTTTGGAGGCAGCAGCTGCGGCAGAGTTTCCCAGGGACTTCTGGGCTGCAGTTCAGCATTAGCCAACGTTAGCCATGGTCTTAGCTTGGGCGGGGGTAGGGGGACTGGACAACTTACAGGAGCCAGACAGGGATCACTTGCTGCCTGAGGTCACAGCCCCAGCCCATTCTGCCTCGTCATAACAACAAATTGCCACCAGATGGCAGTCATACGCCACCTCGCCTCCCAGGACCCCACATGGGAATAGGTTCAGAACCCTCCCAACCACCCTGTCCTGTGGGTGGCCTGGACTGGCTGCCCAGCTCCTGTCCTGTGGATACCCAGTCTTCATCCACTTCCATGCCCCACAGACTCTCCAGCTGGGCTGAGGTGGGACCCTGAGTCTGCCTGGGCCTACTAGGAGTGTTGGTACCCATTGGGTGGTGCCCCGTTCCACATCCTGTGGCCCCACCCCTGCCTGTCTCTGCCTGTCCCCTCCAGTGGCTGGGTCCCTGCTCAGCTGGGCCTGTTGCCCGAAGGAAACCTTTATGGTCTGCACCCCCAGCCCGCACTCAGGGGAAGCCAGCACTCCTGAGTCACAGCTCTGGTGGCCCTCTGCCCTGATTGTTGATTGGTTTCTGTCTTTGTATTGTGGCTGCTGGAATGGGCCTGGTTCCTGGTCCCACAAATTTTGTGATCTGCGCCCCTGATCCCACAGCTCAGTCATTGCTGAAGCTTCAAAAGGCAGGGTGATTAGTATAATGAGGTCAGAAGAGACCCAAGCCCCCACCCCAGCCTCCTCGCCAGCACAGGGAAGGTGGCCCCACCACCATCCGCCTGTCAGCAGTCACTGCACCCCGGCATTAGCAGGGATAATTGGCAGTTCCGTCAAGGTTAATGCACTATTAGCTCTGCGTGGCTGAAAGCCAAGAGAAGGGCCTATCAGGCAAGATGGAAGGCCTGGGGCCTGGCTAGCCTGCGTGCACGCCTGGAGTGGCTCCCAGCACGAGACCTCGGGACACCTCTCCTGCTTGTACCCGTCCCAAATCCTGGCCTGGCAAAAAGACATGGCAGGCAAAGCTGCTTGCCGCCAAGTCCGAGTTGGATTCCTGGAACCCACATAGCTGAAGGAAAGAACTGACTCCCATAAGCTGGCCCTGCTGGCCACACCACAATATGCAAAAAATAAAAACCAAGGCCTCTCCTGCCGTCCCCAATCCTGGATGTGGGCAAGCCAGACCTCTCAGTGGGGCCCCCCTACTTAGCACTCAGGTGTTCCACTGGGGATAAGGGGCAGGTGAGTGTCACTGTCATCTCCCCAGGAAGTCAAGAGTCGACAGCACAGGTGGGAAACCTGGTACAATTTATTCTGTAACGAGAAATTTCTCTCTGCATGTTTTTCGCCTCCTTCCTGGCGATTTGGCCTTGAATGGCTGTGGGGGCCACCAAACTCTAATATCAGGGGCCTGAGGCCGTGCCCTGTGTACCAAGAGTGGCAGGTGGTGGGCCATGGGGTGCAGGCTAGGTCGGGCCAGGGCCTTCACAGGTGAATGGGACCTTAGGGTGGACCACAGCCTGAACGCATAGCCCCAGGAGTACCTGGGACAGATCTACACCAAGATGTATCTGGAACCACCCCTGGTGATCCCTGACCTCTCACTGTCTCTAAAACAGGAACTGGTTTCCAGTGACCACTGACCCCATGAACTGAGGCTGCTCAGGGAGGGGACAGGGCTTCCAGGGTCCCTGTCACTGTGGTTGCTTCCCCGCTCTCCCCCAGCTGTGTGTCCTCAGAAGCCTGAAGCGCCAGGCTTGGGAGGTAGAGTGGGGGACAGCTGCCTTTGTTCCTGTCCCCGCTCTGGATCTGACCTTGAGACAACAGACAAGAACAGAAAGCTTTCTGCTCAATCCACTGGCGGCAGGCAGCTCTCGACTTGGTGGCCCCAGCATGCAAATGAGGCCTGGAGATGTGGCCTTGCTGCTAGGTGTCCTTGTGGCTGCTCCTGGCCAGAACCTAACACCAGTCTAGTCAATAGGTCCCCATCGGGGCTGCCTCCTCGTGCCGAGGGGGTGCTTATGCACCAGCAGGACAACCTGGAGACACTCACCTTTATGGGCAGAAAATGGACGTGTGTGGCCCTGTGCCCTCCTGTGGGGGCCACCAGGGTCTGCCCCGGGGATCCCAGAACACCCTTGACAAACAAGTTCAGGTCCCTGAGCAAAACCTGAAGAGGTGTGGGCCAGGTTTACAGAGACAAGGATTCCAGTGGTCATGGTCAGACTGGGGTTGGGGCACGGGACTTCAGGTCCGGGTGAAGATCTCAGAACCTGTCCGTCCGTTCCCCTGCTCCCCCCCCCCCCCCTTGTGCGTGTGTTGGGTGCACAGAGCTTGGGAACTTGTCACAGAAGGCCACCCCTTCCTGGCCCTGCTCGTCCCAGCAGTGTTGCCAGTCTTTAGCGTCTCCCCGTCCTCGCACAGAGGGAACTATAAGAATCAGGTGCCCCAGGATCCCGCGCACCCTGCATTCGACCGGGACCCAGCAAATGAAAAACAAGATGGCGAAACCCATCAGGTGGACACAGCTCGGTGTTTGGGCTCTAGCCCCTCTGCCCAGAACATCCCTTCCCCTGTGTGGGGGAGTTCCCCGAGTTCCGGAAGTGACTCCCAAGGGCCTCAGGGATGTACAGCCGAGGAGGGTGAAAAGCTAGGCAAGGGTGACTTGAAACTTTAGCTTTTTTTTCTGATACAGGGTTTCACGTAGCCTAGGTTAGCCTCGAATTCCTTGAGTAGCTGAGTAGATGAGGAGGATGTTGGATCCTCCTGCCTTGGCCTCCTGTGTCCTGGGAGGACAGGCGAGCACTACAGCTGGCCTACGACTTTTTTGGGGTTTTTTGTTTGTTTTTGTTTTGAGACAGGATCTCACTCTGCAGCCAAGGCTGGCCTGGAACTCGCAGCAATCCTCCTGCCTCAGCCTCCCGAGTGCTGAGATGCCAGGGATGGCGCAGACCAGCCCTTAGGTCCAATCTGCATAGGGAGGGGCCCCGGAGGGGCCGGCGCATTGCTCTGGGGGTTCTCCAGCCCGTTGCGGGTGGCTGGGGCGGGACCCTGGGGATCCGCGGCAGAGTCTGCGCGAGTCTGGCCGGGGCGGGGCCCGGCTGAGGCTTGGAGGGTCCGGGGCGCGGCGGGAGGGGGCGCCCGCGACCCTCCAAGAAGCTCCAGCGGGGACAAAGGCGAGGGGAGCCCCCGCGCCCGGGGAGCCCGGGAGAGCGCTTTGCGCATTGCACGACCCCGGGCCTCTGTCCCGCGCTGCGGCCGCCTCCCGCCGCCTAGTTTCTCGGCGCCTGCGGTCTCCGCGCAGAGGCGGGGCGGCGGGATCTCCAAGCGCGCGGTGCTCCGCCCGCGCGGAGGCGGAGACGGAGACGGCGGGGCCAGGCGGCGGCTGGAGAGCGAGCTGGCGAGCGAGCGCGGCGGCAGCACCGGGGCCATGGCGCCCGCGCAGCGCCCGCTGCTGCCGCTGCTGCTGCTGCTGCTGCCGCTGCGTGCGCGCAACGAGGACCCGGCCCGAGCCAACGCTGACCGCTACGCAGTCTATTGGAACCGCAGCAACCCCAGGTAAGCTCGTAGGGAGGACCCCCGGGGACCCCGAGAGGCCCCAGCTCTGGGGTTTGCAGCGCGCGGACCTACCCCTGAACTTCAGGGGTGCCTAGTATTCCCTGCAGAGCTTCTGGACTTTGGGGAAACCCCCCCTCGCACCCTCACACGCTGGAGTTCCTTTGCTGGACTTGCACTGCACGGGGTGGGGTGGGGAACACTCGTGAACCCCTGGCCTCTTGGAGAAGGAAGCGTCCTGGAGGGATGAGGATTTGGTGGAGCTCCCTGGGGACCTCCCTTACACCCAGAGTCCCCGGACGAGGCTCTTCTGCGAAGGTTCCGAGAGTCCTGTCTGTGGGTCCCCAGATGAACTTGGGGAAGTTGCAAGGTTCCCCTCTCTACCCCTCCGCTCACTCCAATCCCCCAGGCACTTTAGAGGGACAGAGGGGATCACAGGCACCAAAGAGGTGGAGGACAGTTTGAGGGGTGCAACCAGGGCATATAGTTTTCCACCTTTTTAGCTTCTGGAGAAACTGAGGTGCAGGAGGGGGTGCAAGGAGGGGCTGCTTCAAGGTCATGGCCAGAGAATTGGAGCTGGTACTGGAGACCCAAGTGGCCAAGTGCCCAGCCCGCCACACCCAGCAAAGGCACCCAGCCCTGCTGTCCAGCAGCACCTTATGGGGCAGACCCTGCTAGGCACTGGGTAGAGTCAGGGATACGGCAGAAACCTCTGTTACAGGAGGAGTGAGAAAAGTTGGATACCCACTGACCACGTTCTGAGTAGCTTAGGACCTTCTGAGTCGTTACAGGGTCTCAGAGGTGGGTGGGTGCTGGAGGGTTTCCTGGGAGACAGGCTTGGGGTCTTTGATGCTTGGGCGCAGTATAGCGCTGACCGGTGAGGAAATAGTACGGCTGCATCAGCCAGGATGCCCTCCTGATCCATGGACGGGAAGTTGCAGAAAAGCTGCTCTCTGAGGTGAGCTGTGTCTCTTCATGGGAGTGGTAGCTCCGTCCATCCCCTAGGGCTGAGGGCAGGGACCCCAGGGCCTTGCAGCGACCTGGCAGGGCCACCACTTACCCCCTCCCCACACACACACACATTGCCCTTCCTGCTATGCTGGTCAAATGTGGGTTTGATTAGGACTCCGTGGCTGCGCAGGGAGCCAGGGAAGCTGTGCTTCCTCGGCCTAAGTTTTCTGGTTTTAGCTTGCAGAGTCTCTGTCCCCAGTGTGGCCTGTCCTTTGTCTGGGAAAAAAAAGAGGATAGAGGGACTATGGGGATGAAGAGAAGGGGTCATGGCTGTCCCTGTTGTCCCCATTTGCCACAGGGTTGGAACCCTATCTCAGGAAGGAAAGAGGTGTCCTCCTCATCACCAGGGTCCAGCTCCAGCCAACCACCTCCTGTTGCTGTGTCCGGACAGGCTGCCTGAGAGGGTGGCCGGCCGGGCAGGTAGCAGAACCAGCCCTATAGAGTGTGGGGTGGGGTGGGGGGCTCCTCGGGTCCCTGTCTCTTCCTTGGGTTCCCCTCTATGGGTGACCCTGCCTGAGGACAGATGACCACCATGCCCCAGGGCCTTGTCATTGACACAGCAGACGGGGGTCTGGGCTGCTATGGAGTCTTAAGAGTCAGTGGATGTTGATGGGTGGTTCGTGCAGGGACGATTTCGGGCTGGCATCCAAGGGGACCTAGTATGGGGTACAGTGTGAGGAGCTGGGCAGGATCAACACCCCGGCTTCTCATGTGATGCAGGATGGGTGGCGTGACATAAAACAGGCAGTGGGGGCATGCTGGGACCCCGTGAGTATGGGTCACACACAAAAGACTGAGCAGAAGTGGGGGAGGGGTGGACCTGCTCCAGAGTACCCGTGTCTATGTAGGACACAGACGCCTATGTGACTTGGAGGGACACACACGTAGGCAGTCATGTTCCTGGCCACCTGTCCACCCACACCTGCCCAGAGGCTGTTGGGATGTCTTTCTGAAGGCAGTGATTCCGCAAGGAGGCATGAACACCCACACCCACCTGCCCAGGCACTCCCGAAAGCCCCTATCCAGGTCTACCTGACCAATCCACCTGGCGGGACACCCTGCCCTGACCTCTGGGGTCTCTAGACCTGTTTCTGGCTGTAACCTGCTTGCTGGGCTGAAAAGGACACCGCACCACAGGCCCAGACCGCTCAGCCATTCAGTGACCTAGCTGCGGCTTGTGTGGGTTTTGTCCAGCGGCTCATGGACCTGTGTTCATGGAGTCTGCAGTGGCCTGTGACTTTGCATGTGGCTGCATGTTCTTATCCACAACTCCGGGGGAGCCCAGGATGCATGCCTGCATAAAGCTGGCTGTCGTAGGGTATTAGTGACATAACACCGCAAGCTGGGGTGATTGCGTGTGTATACGTGTGCGCATGATTGTGCAGGGGAGTGGATGTGTGCGTCCGCTAGAGTGGGGTGCACACACATCTTCATGCGGCACGCCTGTGTGAGTCTATGTCAGGGTGTGAGCCTCTGCTGTGAGTTCATGGCTGTGAGGTGTGTGCCGAGAGCTGGTGTGGGGACAGCTCTATCCTCTCCGCGTCCATGGCAGCCGCAGGGCCATCCACAGAAGTGGCCTTACCAGTTGCTGCTTTTCCCTGCAGACAGGTCATGAGGATCCAAAGCAGACATCATAGGAAATTTCTTGTTGCCCCAGATGTCACCCACCTCTGAGACACTGCTGAGTCTGGCCAGGCTCCGAGAGTGGTGTAACCTGGTGTCCCATGCCAAGTGACCTCCATGTAGGCAGTAACACTGTTACCAGCAGAACACATGAAGAGGAAGATGGTGCTGCTGGCTAGACCTGATTTCTGAGGCAGGCACCATCTCTGTAGCGGAGTGTGGCTGGTTCCTGTCTCTGGTTCTGGTGGCCTCGCTCCTCCTGAAAGGGACCTGGCCGTGTGTTTGTCTTTGTGTTTTGCAAGGGATTGTCCTCCATCCAGTGGTGGTGGCATATGCCTTTAACCCCAGTAGAGGCAGAGGCAGGTGGACCTCTGAGTTTGAGGCCAACCTAGTCTATGTAGCGAGTTCCAGGACAGCCAGGGCTATGCGGAGAAACCTTGTCTTGATAAAGGAGAAAGAGGGAGAGGAAGATTGTCTCCAAGATTGGGGAGCTCAGAGTGGTAGGCAAGGCTGGGAGGATTTGGGGCTGAGGACCTGGTGGTTGGCGGGCCTTAGGGGAGTGGCAGAATTGTTGAGAGCCTGGGTCCTGAAGAATGAGGTGCCCAGAGGGAACAGAACACTGCTGGAGACAGACAGGTGCCTTTGGTAGCAGATCAGCCAGAAGTAGCCGCCTGCTAACGACACAAAGCTGAAGAGGGGGATTGCTGTAAGTTCTAGGCCAGCCTGACCTACGTGAAACCTTGCCTCAAAATGAACAAACAGATTAAAAGTCTGGTGCTGGACTCCACGGGAAGAGTGCTCACTGAGAGCCAGGAAAGCCAGGGCTCCGGCTGGAGCTCTAAGCCAGGCTTGGTGGCGAAGGCTGCTCCCACACAGGGAAGAGGAAACAAAGGCTCAAGAGTTCAGGGTCATCCTCAGCTCCAGTGAGCTAGAGGCCAGCCTGGGCTCCATGAGGCCTGGGTCCCCAATTCTTCTCTTCATGCGGATTTGACCCCCGGTCTCTTACAGACCTCCGGCACCCATGGGTCCCTGTGTAATGTCCCTCATGGGCAGCAGACATGGTCTATGAAACCTCTTTGTGTGTCATTGTGTCTAAGGGAGCACGGGATGGTCAGTCGTGGTTACTTCTGGGCTTCAAGTCCCGATGTGCCTCTCACCAGCCCACCTGTGTACCCAGGAGAGAAGTTGACAAAATCATGAGGTAGGAGGATTGTTTCAAGGAGTGGAAGCTGTGGACCACAGCCTCCGTGTGAAAAGTCTCAGGGTCATTAGCCCTTAGTGAGAGTTTACTCTCTGTCTGCTTGCTTTTCTGCATCTTCAGGCAGATGGAACAGTTGGGCTTTGTCTTAATTCCACAGGGATTGTTTTAGGGGTGGGCCCTCCACCTTCCCCAACAGCTTTGCAGACACCAGCCAGTGCAAGGGTAGGGTTCTGGCTCCTGGCTACCCACCTACTTGGAACCATGAACACCACCAGCACGGCAAAGCTGGTGTGCTTGTAGTAGCATCCTCCATCAGCATCTGGTGGGGTCCTCATCCACCGGGTACCCTGGAACGCGCATGGCTTGAGCACCGCAGTGTACATGTCCAGGGTGGAAGGTAGGCTCTGGGCGTGTGCAAGGGTCCGAGTTGCAGTCTGGAGAGACCAGGCAAAGGTGGACAGCATTGGACCTCCGGGTCTGGTGTCTGGTCTATATTCAGAACAGCTGGCGTGGATTTGGGCAGACTGTGAGGTTGACAGATCTTTGCCGTGGTCCACTGAGGACCAGTGTCTGCAGTTCTGTTCATCTGTGAGCAGTGGGCATTGGGGGTCCAGCTGAGTAGGCAGAGTGGTTTGCTGTGCACAAGCAAAAACCCGAGTTCAAATCCCCAGAACCCATGGGGAAGGCCAGGCGTGTCCCACTGCTGTCTAAGGGCAGAGTTCAGGATCAGTGGGGAACAAGATGGAGGAGAGGTGCAGCCAATGTCCTTTTCTGTCTTTGTTAGCGATTTCGGGTAGACAGAGTTTGATCCCAGCACCCACGGCCTCCTCAAGTGAGAGGACCTCCAACACTAAGTCACAGAGTAGCTGAGATAGACGCCCTGGACAGTCGACACACTGAGGATTACACCTGAGTGTGAGGGAAACCGAGGCTCCAAGAATCTGTGCCTGAGCCGTGCGGGAAGCTCCGGAAGCCTCACTCGGGCCTCTGGTTGGTACAGGAGCCCAGTAGCAGCAGCTACGTTTTTTCCTGCTGTTCTTGACAGGATCTCCTATAGCCCAGGCTAGCCTTAGATTCTCTGTGTAATTGAGGATGACCTTGAACCCCGGAACCCTCAGCCCCCGCTGTGCCGCGCAGTGACCCCCCATGCTGCACCCCAGAACCCTCAGCCCCCGCTGTGCTGTGTAGTGACCCCCCCCATGATGTACCATGAAGCGCCGAGTTCCCCTTTGCAGGGCCTCAGTTTCCCCAGCTGTACTGGGAGGTGAAGGAGCCCCAGGCAGTCCGTTCCACTCCCAGCTATCAGGCTTTCATATGCTAATAAAGGTTCTCAAAGGACCCCCTCGACCCCCCCCCCCCCTTCGGCCTGCATTTACGTGACAGGGACCCGGGGGACATTCAGTGAGATCTGAAGGTTCCGGCTGCAGTAGCCTGAGGCTGAGATGGAAGGGGAGCTGCTGTCCAACCCCACAGGCCAACCTCTGTCCTCTAAGACGCGGCTGGGTCAGGCTGGTCCTCCAGGACAGCTGGGGACAGGGGGCAACGCCAGGGCTGAGGCTAAGGGCAGAACTGGAGTGGTGGGGATGCAATTGTCCAGAAACCAGGGAACCTGTTGGAGAGAGAGATTGTGCAGCGCTGTGAGGTGGGGCAGGAGGATGGAGTTAGAAGAGGTTGTCTCAAGGAGTTGCACAGAGAGGTCACACAGCGTGGAAGGTTGGCTTGATTCGGGTGCCTGCAAGCCGATGTGACCCTGCCGGAGGCCAAGGGGAGGGTCCTCTGCCTCCTTGCAGGGAAACTGAGGCTAAAGTTGGTGCTGGGCACGGGTGGTGGGGATAGGGGACCAGATGGGTCCATCCTCGGCCCTGACCACTGACCGGCCCTCCTCCACCCCCGCAGGTTTCAGGTGGGCGCCATGGGTGACGGTGGTGGCTACAGGGTGGAGGTGAGCATCAATGACTACCTGGACATCTACTGCCCGCACTATGGGGCGCCGCTGCCCCCGGCTGAGCACATGGAGCAGTACATCCTGTACATGGTGAACGGCGAGGGCCATGCCTCCTGCGACCACCGGCAGCGAGGCTTCAAGCGCTGGGAGTGCAACAGGCCTGCAGCGCCCGGGGGGCCCCTCAAGTTCTCAGAGAAGTTCCAACTCTTCACGCCCTTTTCCCTGGGCTTTGAGTTCCGGCCTGGCCACGAGTACTACTACATCTGTGAGTAACTAAGGCTAGCCCCCTTGGCAAACAGGGAAACTGAGGCAGACAGTGCCTTCCAACTGTCATCCAGCCTCATGCCCCACGACCCTGGGAGGAGGAGGGTGAGATGGAGGAAACCCCATTTCTGAGTTGTCTCCTAGGGAGACCCCATGGGGAGCGGGGCCTCCGAGCACCCCGGGACTGCACTGGATCCCATGTGCCCACCAGACTCCATTTCTTCTTCCTCCTCCTCCTTTTAATTCAAGCAAGAAGCGGGTGGGGACGGGCAGAAGGTTCTTACAATGAAGTCCCAGAAAATGAGGGAAAAAAATGACATTTTTCTTTTTGAGATGAGAATCCCGCAAAGATGTGTTTGGTTTTGTTTTGTTTTTTCCTAGACTGGGGTTTCTCTGTGTAGCCTTGGCTGTCCTGGAACTTGTTCCATAGACCAGGCTGGCCTTGAACTCACAGAGACCCGCCTGCCTCTGCCTTCCAAATGCTGGGATTAAAGGTGTGTGCCACCACTGCCCAGCCCAAGTGTTAATTTTTACCTTGTACTTTTTAATCTTCCAGTCCCAGCATGGGGGATGGGTGAGGGTGGCCGGCAGACCATGAGGAGGTGTCCCAGAGTCAGTCCACTGAACTACACATCTCCTATCCCAGCTGCCTAGGAGCCACCCACATGTAGCCCAGGCTAGCCTCAAACTCCATAGGGAGCCGAGGAGGGCCTTGAACACCTTGTCCCTCTCACCTCCACTCTGACAGGTCAGCAGAGTGCACACCAGAGTGGCTGGGCCATCCTCCCACCTCTGCCTCCTCCACGCGTGCGTGCGAGCTGTGGATCCAAACTCGCGTCTCAGTGCTTGGTCAGCATTCTCTGTACCCCTCAAGCCACCTCCGCAGCCCTTGCTTTGTTTTGTTTTTTTTGTTTAAAATGTCACCCTAGGCAGGGGGTGGTGGCGCACGCCTTTAATCCCAGCAGGCGGATCTCTGTGAGTTCGAGACCAGCCTGGTCTACAAGAGCTAGTTCCAGGACAGGCTCCAAAGCTACAGAGAAACCCTGTCTCGAAAAAAAAAAAAAAGTCACCCTAAGTTAGGTGTCCTGCTGCATGCTATAATCCCAGCACTCAGGAGGCAGAGACAGTGGGATGGATCTCTGTGAGTTCCAAGACAGCTTGGTTTTTAAGAAAGTTCCAAGACAGCCAGGGCTGCATAAAGAAAGAGTCCCTGTCTCAAATCAATAAATGAATAAATAAATTTTAAAAGTCTCACCCTGTTACTAAGCTCTGAGATGTAACTCACTCAGCCTTTGGAGTCAGCCTGGACAGAGGAAACATGGAAGAGACTCCCAGGAAGCCTAGGGCATTGTGTCTCAGGTTTTGACACATGGTTAAGAGTTTTATGGGTTGGGTCAGCAATGTGGAGAAGGGAGCATGGAGCCCCCAGAAGGTTGTCCTCTCTTCCAGCTGCCACACCTCCCAACCTGGTGGACCGCCCCTGCCTGCGACTGAAAGTTTACGTGCGTCCAACCAGTGAGTGTCTTTAGTGTGTAGTGACCTGGGAAGGACCCAGGTCCCCTCACCTTGCCCTTGACTCCATGAGTGGCCCAGAGAGCTGGGGGTTGCAGAGTCCCATCCCAACCCCTCCCCCAAGCCCAGGCCTTCCAGAGTGCCCAGCCCAGTGCGGCCTGGCTGACGGCCTGTGTCCCCACAGATGAGACCGTGTACGAGGCCGAGCCCATCTTCACCAGCAACAGCTCCTGCAGCGGCCTGGGCGGCTGCCACCTCTTCCTCTCCACGGTCCCTGTGCTGTGGACCCTCTTGGGCTCCTAGTGTCAGGACGGAGGACACCAGCCCCACCTGGACCCCTTGACCTCAGCCCTCGGACCCACGCGGCCGCCTCTGAGACAAAATCCTTGCTGCTTCTCTTCCATGGTGCTGTCCCCCGGAGGAGGCCGCCTACTGCCCAGGGAGGTGACGCTATCCCAAGCCTTCGGAGGAGAGCCAGGCCAAGCCACTTTCTCCAAGGCCACCAGGGAGTTCAAGGCCTCCCAGCGTTGTTTAAGTTCAGTCAGAAAGACTTGAGGGGTGTTTTTTAGTTAATTTATTCCCTGGCCATTGCTGATGACATTGGGACAGGCCAGCAGGTGAGTGGGCCGGGCCCTCCAGACACTCCTCTCCCCTGGTTGTTATTTGAGTCTCAGAAGGAGCCCACCATAGACTTGCCTGACCCAGAAGGGGTGTATGGTGCCAGCCCTCAATGGGGCACCAGAGGCTCAAGCCCCTTGTTCTAGCCATTGTTGAGCCCCCTCCCTCAGATCTCAGAAAGCCCCTCAGCTCTGCCCCCCGGGCCTCACCAGGCACAGCCATCTCCAGGGCCGGGAAGACGTTTTATTTCTGTAAATAGAAACCAGCAAATGTGTACTGTGATTTATTTTAATGTATTCTTGAGGACAGAATGGAAGTTCTTTTTTTAAAAAAATTTTCCAGACCTTCGATTTGAGGGGACTTTTATTTTGGTTGGGGGAGTGGGGTGGACTTTTTAGGATAGAAACAACACTTCGCAATAAACTCGTTTTTTTGTCCGTTGGAGCCCTCCCCCCAATCATGTGACCTAGTAATGTTTGTAAGAAAAAACGCCAAAAAGAAAAAAAAAAAAACTGGACAGGACTGAAAAGGGGAGCTACCTACCAAAAATACAGAAAGAGCAAAGGACCCAGTGAAGCTGGCCACACGACGCGTTTCTATGGATTTCGGATTTCTACCTGCCTTTCCTCACTCTGTATTTTATATATATTCTAGATAAATGTATATTGTGGATGGCCGCCATGGCAAGGGGTGGCTGGGGAGCTTTTGTAGGGGCAGGGGGACGGGTGGCCGGCCCTCATCACATTCAGCTTTGAAGTCTGTATTTTTATAATAAAATGAACCAACTGTAAGGTGTGGGTCTCCCTCTTTGGACAGTTGTGAAGGTTCTGGGGATAGTCCTGCTGCTTCCTGCCTGCTCTCGGGGTCCTGGGGGGTCTGCAGGTAGAAGGCCGGCTTCTTGGGGATCACCCTGATTCTCTGACAAAAGCCTGGCATGATGGCGCACGCCTGTCACACCAGGGAGGTAGGGAGGTGGCAGCAGCAAGTGTGTACACAGGAAACAAAAGATTGTCTCAACGTAGTGAGACGTGAGCCTGACAGAGCCTGACACCGAGATCACTCTCTGACCTTTATACACGCCGTGCACACACAATAAACAAATGTTCTGAGTTATCTCCCATTGCCAAGACCACATTTCTGTGACTCAGTTTCCCATGTGACTCAGGTGTGTGAGGGCCGTGGTGATGTTCACGTCTGTCTCGGGGAAAGGAGGCCTGGGGTTCCCCACTTGGGGTTGCCCAAAGGCTTGGGGGTCACTGGTGACGAGTGACCTGACATACAGCCTGGGATCCCAGCGGTGGCCCCTCGTCTGTGTGTCACCCACGGCGACTGCATTCGGGCACAATTAGCTGAGAGGCAACGCTCTGAGCCCATTAATTCAGCCGCTCTGTGCCCTGCAACGGGGGCTGCTTCCTAATGAGGCCCGTGGACTGTACAAAGGAGCTTGTGTCCATGCCGGCCCTGCCCAGAGGAAGGCAGACCAACTGCAGACGCTGTCTTCAGGAGGCTCTGCTGCACGGACGATGATGAGCCAGAGCTCAGAGAGACCCCCCATCAGGCCACCCTCATCACCTGGACCAGGGTGCTGCCAGCTCCGGGGACCCTGACTGCCATAGCTGTGGGTGTTAGGAAAAAACACCATCAGCAAGAAGCCAGGGTTGGTGGCCAGCACCAGGAGATGGAGGCAGGCAGGTCTCTGAGGTCAAGGCCAGCCTGGGCTACAGTGTGTATAGTTATAGAATGGAGAGATGGCTCAGTGGATAAACCGGCTGCACACCGAGGACCCGAGTTCAGGCCCCAGAATCCGTGGAAAAAAGCAGCTTGAGGCCATGCAAGTTTATAACCCAGGGCCCGGGATGAGGGTACACAGCAGTCCAAGTGACACAGATGAACTGAGGTCTCGACCTCCTGCTGCTGTCCAGCCCAGAGCAGGTGCTGGTGTGTCTGAAGTCGGGGACGCCCCTGAGCTGTGGCCTGGGCCCCATCCAGCACCTCACCCAGGCAGAGCCCTGCAGTCCCTGGAGCTCTGGTGGCATCGGTATGCTCGTCCTGTGTCTGAGTCTTTTCCACCTGAAGCTTCCACAGAGAAGCAATCTCTCTCCCGCAGCCCTTTACTGCCGCCTCGGTGGCTGCAGTGGGCAGGGGGTGATGGCATGGGGACAGCAAGGTTCGAGGGACCAGGGACCCTGATGATGGTTCTGGACCCTTGGCTCGCAATAGAAAGCAGCATCCACCTCCCCCAGCCCCTCAGCGAAAGCCACACCCGCCTTTCTGCTTTCCTGTTTTCTTTAGACCGAGATCTCCCACAGGCTGACCTTGAACGCTGGGTCCTCCTGCCTACACCCCCAGAGTGCCGGGACCACAGGTGTATGCACACCCAGCTTGGTTTGCTTGTTTATTTATTTTTGCTTTATGTAGCTAATTCTCCTTTGTCTAGATTTTCCTTTTCTTCCTTTCTTTTCATCTTTTAGACTCTGCACCAAGGGTGAGGACCCTGGGCAGTCTGCTTCCCGGCCTGTCCCTGTCCCTGCCACCTAGCCTGCCCGTGGTACACAGTGGCCCCTCAATCAGAGCCCATTGCCTGATGGAATAAATGCTGTATATATTTCTACAGATAAAGCTACATGATCAAAAAAGAAAGAAAAAAAGAGTGTCAAATACAAATTGCACTGGGGAGGCTGAAGCAGGAGGATGGCAAGTTTGAGGTCGGCCTTTACTATGTAGTAAGACAAGACCTTGCATGAAAAAATTAAAATGAATAAATAGAAAAGGTGGTCTCTCATGTCAAGGTCAGAGCCCGCCCCGTGTGCAAGGAGCGCCAGCTGTGTGCAGATATCACTAGACCCCTCCTCCATCTTAGTACCTTGCAGAACCTTCCACCATCCTGGGATGCACTGGGACATCAGTGGGACACACGGACACAGTGTAGAGACATTGGGAATCATGAATCACGAGACAACACAAGGCGGAAATTAACTAGACACAATTGCCCGGAGTGGCTGTGGGGACACCGGCAGCCCTGGGGTCCTCAGTTCACCCTAGGGGATGCTGGTCTCGGGTGGGGGTAACCAGCATTTGAGGTTGGGGACATGGCCTGTGGGACTGGACATCAGGGTGGGAGAGGTTTTGCTTCAGGGGTTCAGTCACGGGTTCAGTGTGGAAATGGGTGGACAGGGCTTCTGGGACTCCCCCATCCAGCCATGTCACGGAGGAAAACTTAGTCAAGTGTTTCTGCTTTTCTGGAGGCTGGGTGTGGGGGGGGGGGCAGAGACTCATGTGGGCCTGGGAAGCTTCTGGCTATGCAGGGTCAGATTCCTTTCCTGGGCTCCCCCACCTCCTCCACCCTCTACACAGAGCAGGCCTGAGAGAGGAAGTGTCTCCCCAGACTCTCCTAACCCCAGGGATGGAAAATGGAGACCTAGAGGAGGAAAGGTTCAGTTGGCCCTGTGTGAGGTGTGGCCAATGGCATGGGTGTTGGGGGTGGAGATGCCCCACTACCTGTGCAGATGGAGAAACTGAGGCCTCCCTTGGGCCCCTCTGGTCGATGGGAGGGAGACCGTGATCATGGAGCCAGGCAGAGAGGGGCATAAGGTGGATGATGCCAAGACACTCAGGGTTCATGCCTGTGATGCTGGCCCCACTGTCCTTTCTCTATTTTCCATTTGGGGGCTAAAATCCTGCACCAATCTTGCTCCCACAGTGGGCCTAATTCCTGGGTACAAGAAAATCTTCCAGGGGCTGGAGAGATGGCTCAGTGGTTAAGAGCATTGCCTGCTCTTCCAAAGGTCCTGAGTTCAATTCCCAGCAACCACATGGTGGCTCACAACCATCTGTAAAGAGGTCTCGCGCCCTCTTCTGGCCTTCAGGCATACAGACAGAATATTGTATACATAATAAATAAATAAATATAAAAAAAAAAAGAAAATCTTCCAGCACACCTTTAATCCCAGCACAGGGAAGCAGAGGCAGGTGAATCTCTGTGAGTTCGAGGCCAGCCTGCTGGTCTACAGAGGGAGTTCTAGGACAGGCCCCAAAGCTACAGAGAAACCCTGTCTCCAAAAACAAAAAAAAACAAACAAAAAAAAAGGACTGGAGAGATGGCTCAGTGGTTAAGAGCATTCCCAGCAACCACATGGTGGCTCACAACCATCTGTAATAAGGTCTGATGCCCTCTTCTGGCCTGCAGGCATACACACAGACAGAATATTGTATATATAATAAATAAAATATTTTAAAAAAGAAAGAAAGAAACAAAGAAAAATAAAGGAAAAGAAGAAAAACCAAAAAAAAGCACATCAAAATTATGTCTAGTTTCTGATGCTTGATGGGGTAGCCTCTCCCAGAGAGAGATGGTTGCTTGTCCTGCTGGGCCTCAGTTTGCCCATCTGTACATAGGGTATACCTACTTTACAGTTGAGGGAAGAAGGATGTCTCATTGCCAGGCTCCATGTGGGGACCCTGTTCATGGTTTGTGGGTGGGGTGGTTCCCTGGAGATGCCAGCTCTCACCTGGCACCTGGGCTCCTCCAGGCCAGAGCCAGTTTGGGGAGCTCACTGTCATGGAAAAGCCCTCAAGGGCCCTTTCTCCAACAGAAATGGGAGCCTGGGGTCACCGTGGGATGGCCGGGTAGTCTGGAGGTTCTGACAGGACTAGGGGGGATCCCCCTCCCCCAGAATTGGGAGCTGTTCCCATGTGGGCCCCGCCCCTACCCCTTAGCTTCTGCCTGCACTGCTGACCTCCAGCCCTGTGTCAATGACAGCTGGGTCCCCCCACACTGGGGCGACATTAGTGTCATTTATCACGCATGAACAGGCCTGTGGCTCAGCAGTCATGTCTGTGGCTATAAGGGGAAACTGAGGGACAGGCTGAGGCCTGGCTTCCTTCACTACCCACTATGGAAGACCCTGCCCATCTAACAGCTTCATTTTGTTGGTCAGGATGGTGGCTGAGGACACAGGGTTCCTTCCTGAGGTGAGGAACACTCGCTGAGTGGCTCAAGGGACCTACTGGGTGGCCTGGGCCAAGCACTATCTCTGTCTGCCTCGGGACTGGACGGCTGGAGGTGATGACCTCCTTCTCTGTTGTTCACGTCCCCTTGGAAGGCCAGGGGTGGGGCTGGTAACAGGCAAGGCCTTTCTCAGAGGCAATGGGGGGGGGGGGACTCCACGGGAGCCAGTGGTGCCGGCTGGCAGATCTTTAAATTAAAATACGTATATACACTGAATAAATAACCCAAGCCCATATCCTGGTGACAGGCAGAATTAAGTTGCCTGGTTGGGGACCTGGCAGTGAACACTGGGGACAGCAGGAGAGGACAAGGAGACATCACCCACTTTTCTCAGCCCCTGGCTGTCCCTGGTTCTATTCGGGGAACCTCCCCACATCCTCTCTCCTCTCTGCGGGGATCTGGGACAGGTGTGAGGGAGCTGGACAGAGAGGGAGATTCTGGGTCCCAAGTTCTCCCTAAGAAAAGAGGCGTTAGTCGGATCACCGGCCCTCGGGAGCTGCTGCAGTCTGTCCCTAGGCTCACACAGGCCCAAGGAGGTCCCCAAAGGGCCCCCACACAACTGTGGGGTCCTCCCAGCCCCAGTGCCCACGGAGGGGCGGAGGGTGGGAGGGGATTTTTCAATTAGGAATCAGCTAATCACCAGAGAGGGCTGCTCTGGGGCGCAGTGAAGCTTTTCTGAAAACCATGGACAATGTTAATGACCTGGACAATCCCAGGATTAGGCCACGGGGAGGGAAACCAAGGTGGAGGGCTGACTGGGGGATTAGCAGATCTGAGGCTAGGGTGGCGGGCTCCAGGGGGCTTTGGGCAGATTGGTCTCTGGAGATCCATTTTCTCATTGAAGATGCTACAGCTGGGGAAACTGAGGCCTGGAGCGAGGGGCAAGAGCACCTTTCCCAAGGCCATCAGGGGCTGTCGCTCCCCCCGTTTCCATAAAGATGGACCCCGCACCCCAGTGATGTCCACGGCACACTGTTGTGTTCTGCTCTCCAGATATGATAGGGTAAAAGGTCTCTTACTGTTTGTTCCCTAGGGCCGGTGCTGAGCTGGCGAGCTGAAGACAGTACCCAGGAGGCTCCTCAGGGCCTGTGGGAACCATCGCAGATGAATAGCAGCTGTAGGTCCTTTCCCCAAGACCGTGGAGATGGGCAGAAGCTAAGCAAACACCAGGGAGGTCACGGCAAGCTGAGGGACCACTGTGCGGGGGCAGGTGGCTGCAGGAAGCCAGGACGGAGAAGACTGTTCCGTGGGGTTTCTCTTGCCTTTCATTTTATATTTTGTTGTTTTTTGATTTGGTTTGTTTTATGAGAGTAGTCCAGGATGACCTTGAACTCCTGATTCTCCTGCCTCAGCCTCCGAACTGCTGGGGTGCCGGGCGTGTGTCACCAAGCCTGGCTTATGTGGTCCTGGGGATGGAACCAGGGGCATCATATGTTGCTCGGCAAGAGTCCTGCAAGCTGACTCACAGGCTTTCCATTTATTTATTTATTATTTTGATTTTTTTGAGACAGGGTTTCTCTGTGTAGCCCTGGCTGTCCTGGAACTCGCTCTGTAGACCAGGCTATCCTGGAACTCACAGCAAACCTCCTGTCTCAGTGCTGGAATGACTGGTGTGGGTTACCATGCCCTGCTTCTTCTATTGAGGCTGCCGGAGGGTTTTTGATCTCTAAATGGCTCTGGCATTTTCCTAGAATTCTCTGACCTCAAGGCTTCCCTGGGCGGGAGCCTCTGTGTGCCACACTCTCCTCTCCCCCATCCAACCGTGACTGTGAAGTTGCCTACTGTCCCCGGGGTCCCTACCCTACTGGATACATAGGAAATCAGAAGGGGGAGCCCTCTTTGACGCTGGCTGGGGGAACTGAGGCTAGTTGTTTAGGACTCCTGCAGTAACTGGTAATCCAGACGCAGAAGAAATGAACAGGGGGTGAGTGGTTGCCAGGGCTCAGCCCCGCCCAGGGTGACGATGTCTCATGGGCTCCAGGGGCACCTGCACGGATGACCTCAGCGTCCAGGCCTAGGTAGGCTCTGAGACTCGGTTTCCCCACCATCACCACTATGATTCCCCCGTGCTGTTCCCAGCGCCTGGGGGTGGAGAAAGGCTTCAGGGTGTCGGGGGGCTCTGGGCTCCCCTACTTCCCCACCCCCAGCTGTCAATCAGGCCACCGGGCCCCTTCAAGTCGTCACGGCCCAGCAGTGGCCCAGGGAGGGATTATTCTGGCCTGTCCAGGGTGGATTCAAGTGGAACAGGCGCTGACGAGCGGAACGCGTCCCCGCGGGTCCCGGGCTGCCCGCCTTTGTCCACTGGCTGGAAGGCCGCCACCTCCCGCCTGGCCTGGGTGCATTGTGCGTCCTGGATGGCTTAGCTGAGATTCCCTGACTGCACGGCCGCTGGGCGGCTCCCAGCCTCGGTTTCCCCACCTGTGTGGGCGCTCCCCTCGGTCCCTCTCCCTGTGTCACAGGGTGGAATGCGGGTCACGTGGGCGGAGGAGACTGTGGGAATGTCCCTGAGCCCGGGCATCCCCAGGACACTCCGGTCGGCCTCGCACACCCTCCACTGGGCTTTTGTTCAGGAAATTCGTGATGGCAGGGAGAACCGATCCCCTCACGGTCTGAATGGAGCCGAGGCAAATGCTGTTGACCCCTGACCCCAGCCCCCTAATCCCAAAGTCGAAGCTGTCCCCCAAGAGGGGTTTCAGGAGATGATCTGGGGCTCGACCCTCGGCCCAGGCACCGAGGGGAGGCTTCCGGGTCAGGGTCTGAGAGCTTTCAGGGGAACATGGCTGCCTCTTGGCCACGTGCCTAGTCACCAGGGCTCGGAGGCCGCCCAGGGAAACTGAGGTACGAAGTCAGATAAAAGAAAGAAAGCCCTTATTCTTTGGTTCAATGCAGAACCTGCTGCTTGAAAGCTGTGTGTCACAGCCCCAGTGGCTTGCCATCTCTGAGTCATTCTGGGGGCTGGGACATCTGACACACACAGTTACACACACTGCTGGGAATGATCCGAAGTTGCCCTGAGCAGAGAGGAGACTCTCCCCTGTCTTAAGGAAGGGCTTGCCAATCTGGCCGCCTCCTTTGCTGTCAGTGGACAGTCAAGGACTAGTCACAGAGCAAAGGTTTGGCAGCCCTTAGAGCACAGGCTGCTTCTGCTGCACAGCACTAGGGGTCAGGGCCAGCAACCACACGGCAACTCGCGACTGTGACTCCAGCTTCAGGGGCGCTGACAGCCCCTCCTGGCCTCCAAAGACACACACATTTCTAAGAGGCTAGGTGTGGTGGCGCACGCCTTTAATCCCAGCACTCAGGAGGCAGAGGCAGGCGGATCTCTGTGAGTTCGAGGCCAGCCTGGTCTACAGAGCCAGTTCCAGGACATCTAGGACTGTTGCACAGACAAACCATAACTCAAAAATAAATAAATTAATTAAAATAAACACACACACACACAAGGTAGAGAGCTGCTGGGGAGCCGCAGGCCATGCACACAGACAATCATTGTCTAAGTTCTGGAACAGATGAATGAATGAAGGAAGGAAGGAATGAAGGAATGGTTGGGAGGGTGTCCTCCCACTTCCTGCAGCAGACAGCCTGCTCCCTGCCCTCTGGGTCCCCCACCCACCCACCCCACCCACCCACCCCACCCCTGCACGCGCACACCAAGCTCACCTCCACCACGGGTAGACCAGTGTTCGCATGCTCTGGCACACCCGTGCTCCCCTGTGGTGGCATGTCTGTTCCACCCTGCTGAGCTGTTCCCCACGATCAATTTCAATTTGGCCCGGTCTATGCCTTGAAGCCGGACCCTTCCCTAGAGAGCTGCAAGGGAGGATGTGGGTTCACGCTTCTCCGCTTCTCGCACAGTGGGGCAGGAAGTTCTGCTATTGCTGGGACACTCTGGGCCTCAGTTTCCCTGGGTGGACAGCTCCAGAGCCAGCCTTGCTGTCACTCAGTCTCATGGCTTTAATTCTTTATTCATTTATTTATTTTGTGGCAAGGTCTCTCTCTATAGCCCTGGCTATCCTGGAACTAGCTCTTGTAGCCCAGGCTGGTCTCGAACTCACAAAGATCCACCTGCCTCTGCCTCCCGAGTGCTGGGATTAAAGGCGTGCACCACCACTGCCCAGTAGGAAAGGTGTTCTTACGGGTGGGAACCGTGCATGCAAAGGTCCTGAGGTACCTGAGAGGCGGGAGGAGCCTAGTGCTCGCAGAGAGAGCTCAGAAGGGCCAGGCAGTGAGAACCAGGAGCACAACAGGGGTGATGGAGCGTGGAGAGCGGTAGCCTCGGCGGTAATATTAATACTCCATATTGGTCAATGGAGTAATATTAATACTCAGCATTGGTCAGTGGAGTAATATTAATACTCAGCATTGGAGTGCCTATTGTACGACGACGGTCAGCCTTCATCTTGCTGCACCCACACAACTGTCTGTTTGGTTATACCCACTTTACAAAGTGGGGAAACTGAGGCCACAGAGGAAGACTGTCACAGGGCCAGTGGCTCAGTGCCTCAGTTTCCCAGACAAGAGTCAGGAAGGAAAGTGGGAAAGAGGAGGTCTCTCTCGCCTGACCTGTGTGTGGCCTGCAGCTCCAGCGGCCACTAGGTGGAGCGAAGAGGCCAAGGGAGACCTAGCGAGGGTGCTGTGCTGGAATCCAGGCACCTAGGGGCAGCGCTCGTTCCCTGAAAACCTACCTCAGCCAGAGCGGCCCAGTCACTGCTGAGCCAACATCCATGCAGTTGAGCAGACATGGATGGGGAAACTGAGGCCGAGCTGAGTGAGAACGGGGAGCTCTGGGTGTGTGGAATGGAGGGGGTGGGAGATCAAGGCCACGGGAACTTCCTCAGCCACGTTTTTTCCTTCCATATTTATTTGGCACCGTCTGTAGACCCCTTGCAGAAACCAGTGGAGACACATTCTTGAGACCTCTTTCAGCTGCAGGGAACTGTCTATTTCTCAATAAATTTTGGAAAGAGAGAAAGAGGGGGAGGGGGGCATCAGAAAGAAATTTCGGGGTCTCCTGTGTTGTAATTAGCTCTGGCTATTCTTCCCTGTCTCAGCACCTAAATGTCCCCTTAGTCACTAGCGCGTGGGGGTTTCCTAGGATATTGGCACCTAAGGGATCCGTTCACGGGTTTCCCTTGTATGTACTAAACACCTCTGGATGCCTCCCCTGAATCCTTACTTTTTGACCCCAGAACTCTATCGTATCATAGAATCAAACCAAAGTTGTCCCTACACCGGGCCTTTCCACAGGAGTCTCCCCGTGTGTCATCTTGGGAGTGCTGGGGCTAAGGGCTGCAATGTCAGGGTCGAGCCTGATCATGGCTGAGTCATGCTCCGGAGTGTGGGCAGAATACATGGCGTGTATGCCTGTGCACACACGGAGGCCAGAGACAGCCTTGCGAGTGCCCAGTGTCTGTTCATGGGGTGTCTCCATGATTCCCCACTCTGTCTGGGTCAGCAGAGAAATGGTTTCCTCTTCCAGCAGGCTGCTCCCCTCCACCCCACCCCACCCCCGCTGTAATAGGATTGCGACGTTTGAAGTTAATAGGAAATGAGAGAGAAGGATCCCACTTGGAGAATACAGGGTACAGGGACGGCTGTGGAGGGGGGGCTTAGGGGCTTTGTGAGCTGGGCTGGGCTCCTTCCAGCCGAAGGCCAGCGTGATGAAAGAGCCATGAAATCTGAGCTGTCAGGACAGCCCCTGCTCCAGACAGGCTCCTGCTTTAGGAAAAGAAAGGGGCAAACTGCCGCAGTCACAAGCGTGTACATCTGCGTGTCCCCAGCCCCAGCCCAGCAGGGAGTCTCCTCAGAGGAGCACTGCCCCTCGGGCCCCTCCGGGTCCCCAGATCCCTGAGTACCAGCTAGGAGTTTGAGGGATTGCTAAGAATGATGATTAGGGGGGCCAGCCCTTTCTGCCCGGGGCTTCCATACCACCCCCCAGGACCAGGATCTCTAGACAAGGTTTCTGTTGGCCAAGGGACACTCAACACAGGACAGGAAGGAATATATGTGTCCATTTGTTTTAGGGTTTTTAAAGATTTAGCTCAATTTTATCTATTTTTAAATATTCATTAAGATATCTACTTATTTATTTATCAGCGTGTGTTTACATATGGAGGTGGGTGTGCTGGAGGTCAGAGGATAACTGGGGAAAGTCGGCTTTCTCCATCATGTGGGTCCCAGGGATCGAACTCAGGCCTTCAGGATTCTC
>NW_026068096.1:1558409-1571925 GCF_014885135.2 Alexandromys fortis | reverse complement strand
CCCCCCCCCCCCCCCCCCCCCCCCCCCCCCCCGAGCCATCTTGCCAGGGTTTCCCTGTGCATCCCTGGCTGTCCTGGGCTTGAACTCAGGGAGATCAGCCTGCCTCTGCTTCCCGAGTGCTGGGATTACAGGTACACGTCACTGCTCCTGCCTTTTCCCTTCCCTGCCGCGGATTTGAACTCAAGCCAGCACCATAACCACCGAGCCATGTCTGCCGAGCCCAAGCAAGTGCTCTGTTAATGAACTTTAAATTTCTGAGTCATGTTTCAGTCACTCTTAGACGCTGGCCTTGATCCCGGGTACCAGTGTGTGACATTCCCACCCGGCAGTGGGCAGTGAGGTGCACGCATAGAAAGCTCCCTCTGCTTCTGGACCTCACTCTGTTCCCATTGATGTCTTACTCGGGTCCCTGGATCCAGTCCAGGCCGACTCACTGGCACGTGTCCCCACACTTTGGTGGCCAGAATTCACTCTGCTATTAGAACTGTCCACAGCACTGACACTCCCTACCCTGTCTTCATTTTCTTCCACTTTCTCCAGGCAAGCCTGGAACTCACAGCTGTCCTTCTGCCTCAGCCTCCGGAGTGCTGGAATTACATGTGTGGACCACCACACCTAGTTATTTATCATGTCTCTTTTCTTCATTTAAAATATATTTATTTATTTTTATGTGCATATATGTGTGCCTGAACGTACAAATCTGAACCACGTGTATACAGGAGTCTGTATGTATCAAGAGCATGTAGGCCATCTCTCCAGCCCTATTTCTTGTCTTAAAAACATGGGTTCTTGCTCTCTTTTCCATCTTCCTCTCGGAGAGGCAGCTTCGCTTCTGCCTCTCTCCCCACTTCTCCGCTTCCCCCTTCTCTGTCTCTTTCTCCCCCCCCTCTCTCTCCCTCTCTCTCTGTCCCCCCTTCACCCTTCCTCCTCCATAACCCCCTGAATAAACATTCAACCTCACCCTGGAAAAAAAAAAAAAACATGGGTTCTTGCCGGGTGGTGGTGGCGCACGCCTTTAATCCCAGCACTCGGGAGACAGAGGCAGGTCTGTGAGTTCAAGGCCAGCCTGGGCTACAGAGTGAGGACAGTCAGGGCTACACAGAGAAAAACCCTGTCTTGAAAAACGAACAAACAAAATAGATACAATTCACGAGGTATTTTAAATTTGAGGTGTGAATTTTGCCTCAATCTAAGATTTATATGGACAATTTTTTTCGTTATTTGGTAACTACAAAGAACAGACAGAAGTCCTCTGTCCCTATAGCCGAAGCCCTGCCCTCCGTCACTGTAGAGGTGGCCGCTACAGACGGGCACCAGTGGTCCATCACGTAGTGGGGTCACTTTCAGTCTACCCTCCTCGACCACGTGTCCAGGTCTGAGGTGTGTCTCTGGGTAGGAGGTACAGACAGTGGGCAGAAGAAACTGAGTCTCTCTGGACCCTGTTCATCCTCAGTGCTACCTGCCTGGTCCCCAAGCCCTGCACCGGGAACCCACCTACTGGGGAGCTCACCCCACCTATGGGAGGGGCTCACTGCTCCCCCACCTATGGGAGGAGCTCACCGCACTCCACCTACTGGGGAGCTCACCCCACCTACAGGAGGGGCTCACCACTCCCCACCATTTCACAGACTGACAAACCAGGAAACCAGGGCTTGCAAGAATCAGGATGGGACCACAGACCCAGCCCAGGCCTGGTCTCTGAATCCCACATTTTCTCCAGGAGCCCCCACATGGTGATCTCCATCCAACCCACCCAGGGCATTTTCCCAAGGGAGTTTGAGACCATCTCCTCCTAAAACCCTCATCTTTCAGCCAGTTATTGCTTTAGCAACAGTTTGAGGCTAACCTTTGTGCAGGAAACAAACAAACAAAAAGGTTACCTTCTCTCCCACCCCGCAGCTGTATCCTCACCCCCTGCCCCCCCACGCAAGTTGAAAGCTGCATCTAAACAATGCGTCAATGCTTTTGCAGTTGCCGCATGGAGGAAGAATTTCAATCCAATCCCCCGCATCCGCTCCTGAACTTGAAACCCCAAATAACAGTGACGAAGTATGTCACCAGACAGACACGCATACCCTGGGCCAGGGTCACCTGCAGCTGTGTGGGAATCATGGGCCTAGCTTGGGCTTTGTTGGCACCTAGGGCCCAGGCCCCAGGCAAACACACTCCTGTGCAGTCCTGGTCTGAGACAGAAACAAAGACAGTCACAGAGAGAGGCTACCAAGGCCTTGGTGGCTCAGGCCTGTCATCCCAGCACTTGCAAGACTGAGGCAGGGGCAAGAGGGTCAGAAGTTCAAAGCCAGCCTCTGCTAGAGCGCTGCTAACTGGAGGCTAGACTGAGATGCTGGGACCCTGGCCGGCAGGCAGCTGGGAAGGGAGGAAGGGCAAACTAAAAACAGAAAATAAGTGATGTCTGAGCTCGGGAAGCTGCACAAGGGAGCAGCTATCTGGCCGTCTGTCTGTCTGCCCTAGAAGACTCTGGCAGCGCAGACAGTTCATGGGAACAGAAAGCCAGGTCCTTTGAAGTGGCAGCACCCAGCAGAAGGGACAGCCAGCGCTGAGTGGAGGCCCTGGGGCAGGACCTGCGGTGCTGGAGCTGGAGTCCCGCCACTGCTCTGGGCTTCCTGAGCCACCTGGAAGAGCACTGCCACTGTCCTGAGGGCCAAGGGGAGCCCCAGCAGGTAAGTAAGCAGCAGAGGCCGGCGACAGAGAGCAGGAGGACGCCAGCCTGAAGCTGGAGAAGGGATTCTGGGCGAGGGTTCCGTGCACTGGGCCTCATCCCCTCCACCACTGAGGGACACCAATGGTTTCTCATGTGGAGCTCTTGAGCCCCTCTCCCCCCAGGCCCTTGCTCTGCTCATAGTGAGAAAGCGAAGGCCAACTATTGGGAAACTTGCTTGCCGCTGCCTAGCCCCCTGCATGCACAGCTCTTGCCCAGCCATGTGGCTGCTCCCCGGCTTCACCCGTACCACATCTTGGTTCTGCAAAGACTTAACTCCTAAGCTGACATTCACAGGTTCCAGGGGTCGGGGTATGAATGGATCCTTCTGGAACACCCAGAACCTCCCCAGCAGCCCACGCATGAGACAGTGGGAGCATCTGAAAGCAAGCAGGCCCTGATCTGAACAGGGCCAGGCTGGGTGGCATCTGGCTGCCAGAAGCCTGTGACACCCGGGGAGAACACAGTGCTCACAGATCTTACAAGGGCCCAGCCCACGGCAATGAGAGGGGACACAGGCCAATCTCAAGGGATCACGGTTTCTCTGGCCCTAGGACTGTCTGCTTTGTCTTTCTGTTTCTATTTCTCTTAGTCTCTCTGCCTTTGTCTATGCCTCATTCTGTCTCTATTTCTGTTTTTATCTCTGTATCTCTGTCCCCATCTCTGTGTGTCTGTCCCCATCTCTGTGTGTCTGTCCCCATCTCTGTGTGTCTGTCCCCATCTCTGTGTCTGTCCCCATCTCTGCGTCTGTCCCCATCTCTGTGTGTCTGTCCCCATCTCTGTGTGTCTGTCCCTATCTCTGTGTCTGTCCCCATCTCTGCGTCTGTCCCCATCTCTGTGTGTCTGTCCCCATCTCTGTGTGTCTGTCTCCATCTCTGTGTGTCTGTCCCCATCTCTGTGTCTCTCCCCATCTCTGTGTGTCTGTCCCCATCTCTGTGTGTCTGTCTCCATCTCTGTGTGTCTGTCCCCATCTCTGTGTCTCTCCCCATCTCTGTGTGTCTGTCCCCATCTCTGTGTCTGTCCCTACACTTTCCATGAGACCAAAACTTCTAGTTTCCAGGTGTCTCCTTCCCTCCCCTGACAGCAGCCTCACGAGGCCAGCGTGTTGTGAGGACTGAATGGGTGGAGGACAAAGGTTTTGGAGACCAGCACCTCAGTCCAGGAGCAGAGCACAGGAGGCCGACTCTTCCTGAGGCAGAGACACAGTTGTGAGCTACCAGAAAGAAGCAGGTCCCCGAGAGTGCTGGGGAGCAGTCTGGGTCCTCTGGGAAGGACACAAGTGCTTTCCCTCCTGAGCTCTTTCTCCATCCTGGCTCACACACTCAATACTTAAATAAGAATTATTGCATGAAGCAGAGATGGTCTCTGGACATGCTGGTCTCGGGTCTGTTTATCAGCTAGCACTGCTTGGACATCGTGCCTTTTTCTCTGAACATTTGTTCTTTAGAGTTAGAGTTTTATAAATAAAAAAATAAGAAGAATAAGATCAAGCCAGGAGGCGAGGCAGTGGCACAGACCTTTAATCCCAGCATTTGGGAGGCAGAGGCAGGTGGATCTCTGTGAGTTTGGGGCCAGCCTGGTCTACAGAGTTAGGAGATAGTGACCATTATGGTCTACAGAGCAAGTTCCAGTGTAGCCTAGGCTCCACAGAGAAACCCTGTCTCCAAAAACCAAAACAATAACAAAAAAGACCCACAATGTCTCATGAAGCTCAGATTGCTCTAGAACTCACTATTGGCCAAGGATGACCCTCATCTTTTTTGCTGTTGTTTGTTTGAGACAGGGTTTCTCTTTAGCTTTGGAGTCTGTTCTGGAACTCGCCCTGTAGCTCACAGCGCTGCACTGGGAAAACTTGAATTCTCATCTGACTTGATAAAGCCAAAAGTCTGCTGGCTAAACTCAGGTGTGAATACGGCCAATGTGAGGCTTTTGTTTTCCCTGGGAGGTGTACTTGTCTTCTCTCCTCTCCTCTCCTCTTTCTGTCCGTCATCAGCTGCTTGGTGTATGTTTTCTTCATTCTGTATCCTACCTGGGACCTTGTGGCTCCTTTTCTCTGGCTTTTATGGCTCAGTTAGAGGGACAGAAATAAGACAGTCTGTGAGTTTTTCCTCCAAGTGTATTTTAGGACTGGCAGAAACGTCCAGGTCCCAGACTGACCCTGTCCAGCTTTGGGAAACTTCCCTTAAGTCACCATGTAGATGTCAGTTGGAGTGGGGTGGCCCCAGGAACGGGGGGGGGGCTGACGTGGACTAAGAGGACATGGGGAAGGAGCTCACAAAAGCCCCCTTGAGTTTTTCTATGGATTTGGATTCTCCCCACATCAGGGTTGACACGGCCGCAGACATCCTTGGGCTCTCAGACAGCGCGCACAATGTCGCCTGTCGACCCGCGTTTTCTGCCATCCCCGCCTCTGTCGTCTTCTGTTTGCCCCTAGGCAGCCATGGGAACTAGAGTTGAGCCTTCTCCTGGCAGGCTGTCTTTGTTGGGGTTTTGTTTCCTCTTTGGGAGACAGTTGGGTAAGCTTTCTTTCTACCCACCTGCCCTCAACAAGGCTAGGGTGACAGCTCTCAGCAGGGGGCAGTCACGCTTGACCCATGTGTGTCTGACGGCTGGGGTGGAGGACTTGGAGAGGAGGGTGTGGTGAGGGCCTTCTTCTGCAGGTCACCCGCCCTTTCCTTCCTCAGAGGAGACAGCCCCAGACCCCACGGCGTCCCAAACTGTGTGACCGAGTGGTGCTGCTGTTTGAAACAGTTTCACTATGTAGACCAGGCTAGCGTCGTTGTCCCTGCCTCTCCTGTGCAGGGTGTGCCACCTCCCCAGCCAGTGTGGAGCTAACTGCCACCAAATGTATAAGGGACCAAGGCATGTGCCATACGCATATTAAAATTATTTGTGTGTATATGTGTATGTCTGTGCCCTTGGAGGACAATAGATAACATCAGACCCCCTGGAGTGGGAGTTAAAGGTGGTTGTGAGCCCTGAGTGCTGGGATCCGAATTCTGACCCTCTAAAGGAGCAGCCAGTGTTCTTAACCACTGAGTCATCTCTCATATTATTTTTTAATATAAAATATATTAGTAGGGTGGTGGTAACACACACCTTTAATCCCAGCACTCGGAAGGCAGATACAGGTGTATCTCTGTTTGTGAGTCTGAGGCCAGAACTCACTACAGAGCGAGTTCCAGGACAGACAAGGTTCCACAGAGAAACCCTGTCTCATGGAAAACACACACACACACACACACACGTAATAAGAAGCTTGCTGCTCACTTTGGAGTTCTTTCTGGAAGTTTCCAGGCTTTGTCCTGTGTTCCATCAAGACCCTAGAACTGTGTGTGGTTCCCAGGCCCACATGATGCTTACATACGTTTTCATTCCTCTTCTGCCGTGTGGTTGGCAGGGAACAACCACTTTGCACCCTGCACATGCGAGCCGAGGCGGCCCTGCTAAAAACCAGTAATGGTTCCAGGGAGTCGGCCTCCATGAATAAAACAGGAGGCCTGCAATGGGCTGTCCTCTCCTGCAGCGAATGCATAATCAGGCCGCAAGCCAGGAGATGGATGGGGCGCTCAGAGGCGGCCCAGCAGCGATCAATGCTCCATCACAAATTGGCTGTGGGGTGCATCAGCCTGGGACGACCCCTCGTGATGGGCATCACATACCTGTTGGGCCTGGGAGGCCTCTGGAGGCCCAGGGTGCTTCCCGGCTGGGGCCCATCTGTCATGACACCAGGCAGAGTCCTGGGCCAACCTAGCTCAGCGCAAAGATCAGATGTTTGGGCTGTGAAGATGGTGGTGACAACAATCCCATGCCACCTCACTGCCTTGCTGGGAACCTGGGAAATCCTGGCCACAGGTGAGTGTGTATCACTGTCATGGCAGGAGCTGACAAGAGGTGGCAGGTATCCCTAATTGTGTTCCGGCTCCGGCAGCACTGCTGGTCCTGATAGGGGCTGCTTTCTCCCCGCTATGAACCCTCGTAACCTTGACAAGGTCTGTGTGCCGCCACACACCTGACTTAGGTCAGAGGACAACTTGTTAGAGTCGGGTCTCTCCTACCACATGGGCCCTGGGACCAAACACAGGTTTCAAGGCTTGGGGCTAAGAGCTTTCTTTCATTCATTCTTCACGTTTTATTTTGTGTGTGTCTGTCTTCTGTCTGTCTGTCCTAGTCATGGGACTTAGAACCCTGGGGTTATAAAATCAGGCCAGGCCCCACACAGCCCAGGTGAGAAGGATAGGGCTCCCCCTCCCTGGGAGTTCTGCAAGCTTTTCTCACAAAGCCAGGGAACCTGTCCCCACCCCAGAGTTGCCTCACAGGGTGCTTTGCTGGGAAGTAGGAACGAACTTGCTTTCTGAGTGAAGTTGGGGCCAGCCTGGGCGTCAGGCACATGCTTGGACTATGGTTACAGAGTCTGGGGCTCACTTCACAGGTCCAGGCCTGGTACCACAGGGGTGGGGTGAAGACGGAAGCTCTGAGATGCCTTTGTTTGGACAGTGAAGGGATTTTCTTTTCTTAAATTCATGCATGTCTGACTGTGTGCATACCTGGAGACTTTGCGGGCCTAAGAGAATGTTGGAACTGGAGTTCCCAACTGTTGTGATTCACCATGTGGGTGCTAGAGCTGAACCCTGGTCTGCAGCAAAAACAACAAATGTTCTGGATTTGTTGGTTGGTTGGTTTTGTTTTTAAAGACAGCTTTGTTTGTTTGTTTTTATTTTGTTTGTTTATTTGTTTTGGTTTTTGAGACAGGGTTTCTCTGTGTAGCTTTGGAGCCTGTCCTGGAATTAACTCTTGTAGTCCAGGTTGGCCTTGAACTCACAGAGATCACTCTGCCTCAGGAGTGCTGGGATGAAAGGTGTGCACCCCAACTGCAGGCTAAAATAGGGTTTCTCGCCGGGCGGTGGTGACGCACGCCTTTCATCCCAGCACTCAGGAGGCAGAAGCAGGCGGATCTCTGTGAGTTCAAGACCAGCCTGGTCTACAAAGGGAGTTCCAGGACAAGCTCCAAAGCTACAGAGAAACCCTGTCTTGAAAAACCAAAAAAAACAAAAACAAAAACAAAAACAGGGTTTCTCTGTGTAGCCTTGGCTGTCTTGGAACTCGCAGAGATCCTCCTGCCTCTATCTCCCGAGTGCTGGAATTAAGGGTGTGCACCACCACTGCCCAGTTTACAATAAATGTTTTTAACCACTGAGCCGACTCTCCAGTCCCTACAGTGAAGTTTTTTATAAGTTTAGCAGGCTGTTCTGGAAAGGAGCCTGGCCCCCAAAGCCCGCCAGAGATGGGCAGGTGGCAGTAGTAGTAGTTCTGGAAACCTCTTCAGAAAGCTGGGTATAGTGGCGCACATCTTTAATCCCAGCACTCGGGAGGCAGAAGCAGGCAGATCTCTGAGTTTGGGGCCAGCCTGGGACACACAGAGAAACCCTGTCTCAGAAAATAAAGAAGAGCGTGTGAAGCTGTCAAACAGCAGAGCAAAGGGAGAGGGGCAAAGAAGCAGACAGAGTGTTTACAAAACATTCACGGCTGTGTTGTGCTAAAAAAGTAAAAGAGAAAAATCTGCCCCCAGCTCCCCACTGAAGATTCTAGGCTGGGGGCGGGTTTCACCCTGACCACACCCCAGCCCCTCACTGGGGATTCTAGGTGGGGCTCCATGATACTTCAAGACTGTACTGTCCTGGGCAACTTTAGTGAAAGGATATCTCGGAATCAAAAACAAGACAGGCTTTGTGGTGAACCCTTTTCAAGCACCAAACAAGGTCTTTACTTATCAAAAATAAATAAAAAATAGAAAAATCTCTTATGTCTAGTATATTTTCTTGTAGAATTCCAGTGGGATTTGGGTGACTGAGAATCTTGGGTTCCCTGAGCTGATGCTGTCCTGGAAAGGCCACTTTCCAGGAGCTTTTGGGGAAGACAGAAGAGGAGAGACTTGGTTGGAGGTGGAGGATGCCCAGAGGGAGCTTCCAACAAATGAGGAAGTGTGTGAGCCGCTGAGGTAGGGGACCTTGAAGGAAGCAGGCGGTGGATGAGGCTGTCTCAGGAACAAGGCAGCAGAAAAAAAAAATGAAAAACAAATCCTAGCTGGAGAGGGTTTTTGTGTTTTTTTGAAATGTAAATGACACTCCCAGAATTGCCTAATAGTTAAAATGAAAGACTTAAAAAAAAAATCAAAGGCAAAAGGGATGGAAACTGGATGGGGCCTAATCCTTGACTGGATGGGGCAGCTCTGAGGTGCTGGGGCTGGGGACTGCTGGGGCTCTTCCTCCAATCAGCCACCAGCCTTCAAAGGAAGCCTTGGCGTCCAGGGTCACTTTCTGAGCATCCATCTCATCCTCAACCCTCAGCCCCTCACATCCTTCTGGCTCTCCATCTCGGGAGGGGACACATTCCACACTGTGGGAGGATGCTTAGCTCTTGGGGCTGTGTTTTTTCACAGGCCTTTGTTAGAAACACTGCCAAGCTGGGAATACGGGCCCATGGCAAGCACACAGTAGGAGTGGGGAAAAGGAGTATGTTCATCTGCGATTTTTGTTATCTGATGTAGATTTTTTCTTTTTTTTTTTTTCTTTTTTTTTTTGGTTTTTCGAGACAGGCCTCAATGTATCCTTGGCTGTCCTGGAACTAGCTCTTGTAGACCAGGCTGGCCTCGAGCTCCCAGAGATCCGCCTGCCTCTGCCTCCCAAGTGCTGGGATTAAAGATGTATACCACCACCGCCTGGGCTAATTTGTTTTCTTTTGAGACAGGGTAGTGTAGCCCAGGTTGACCCTGAACTTGCTATATTGCTGAGTCGGACCTTGACCTCCTGAGTGCCGAGTTGACAGATGAGCATTCTCCCCAGCACTTGAGGACTCCATCCTAATATAATCATGTTCAACCCCCCTGTTCCCGCAGCCCAGCCCCCCCAAACTCCCCACAGGAAGCTTACCCTCCTCCTCAGCCTCCTTCTTCCTCTATTGGCTGACAGCTGTTACCAGTGGCTTGGGGATATTCTGAGCCTTGTCACCCTGACTGCATTGGGTATCTCTGTCCCTCTCACACAGCAGGTATCCCCGACTATTATATAAGGTCCAGGGGCCCAAGGTCAGGTGACAGAGGGTAGACGTGCTGTCTTCTGCACACTTGGGACAGGGAGATGAGCAGGGTTCTTCAAGGACAGCCCAGGGCTCTCTGTTCAGATCTATCTCTTTATGGCCTGGTGTGGTGCACACCTGTGATCCCAATCCTAGGGAGGCAGAGGCAGGAGGATCTCTGTGATTACACAGTGTTGGGCCCGGGGTGGGACACACAAAGATGGGGACAGGCCACCGAAGTCTAGTAAACCAGAAGCAAACTTTATTCCCGAAACCAGAATCCAGGAAAAATAAAAAAATAAAATAAAAAATCTCCATGGGGCACAAAAAGCTTCTCAGCTGGTTGAGACCACAGGCTGTGGCAAAGGCCGGTTTCTTTTTTTTTTTTTTTTTTGGTTTTTCGAGACAGGGTTTCTCTGTGGCTTTGGAGCCTGTCCTGGAACTAGCTCTGTAGACCAGACCAGGCTGGTCTCGAACTCACAGAGATCCACCTGCCTCTGCCTCCCGAGTGCTGGGATTAAAGGCGTGCGCCACCATCGCCCAGCAAAGGCCGGTTTCTGAGCCCACCTTTTATACTAGGGCGCCAAGCATTAGGTCTGAACAAAGGATTTTTTACAATCTCAAGAAAAAACTCAGAGACAGATTGCCTTGCTTTACAATCTCCATTAACAGAGATTTTAGTTAAACTAGAGCCGGGCGGTAGTGGCTCTACTACCACACAGAGCAATGGGCAAGCCTGAGCTCGGCAGATAGCTTAGCGCTCACAAAGTCCTGGGGTCCATCCTCGGCTCCATGTAAACTAGGCGCGGTTTCCAGGGAGAGTTGTCATCACTGCATCACAGAGGGAAGGCAGTGATGGTGGGACCCACATGGATTGCCACCTCCTCCAAACCCAAGAGCTGTTTCTGTGTGATCACTTGTTGGCACTCCTGCAGTGTCTCAGGAACTCAGGACTTCTGAATGCCCACCTTTGTGGAAGGCAGGCAGGGCTCTGGCGGGTCCCGACTCCCGTCTGTCTCTGCCCCCTTTATGAGCAGGTCCAGCTCAGACAATGCCTCACCGTCCTGCACCGCAGCCCCAGGGCTCAAGACTGCCGCTGAAGGTCCTGTGACGTCCCATCTGTCCCTGGCTCTTGATCTCTGGTCTCTGCCTCTGAGAGCTTTGCCAGCTCCGTGCCAGGCGCCGCTGTGTTCTCCCGTGGAGGAGGCTGGCTGTGTCTTCGCAGGCCCTTTTCATCTCCTAGCCTCTGGGCCTCCCTCGCCACCCCCAGGACTAATTAAGGCATTTTCCTAAACAAGGCTGGCTGCATCTCAGAAAATGAGTTCTGAAGCCAGCTGGTGAAATGAATTCCCTCTCCTATCTTCTGTCGGAGTGGAATGAGTGACAGTCGGGCACCTGCAGCAGGCCAGTGGCCCGGGAAGCAGGGGACCTCAGACTGGTGATTACATGCCATGTAAGAAGTGGCCCATCTGTGTGGCTAGGCTGGCCAAGGCTGGTGACCAACACCCCCAGGCTCAGTGACCAAAGACAACTAAGGGTATGTTATTTTACTTTATTTTTTTTTTTTTAAGTTTTGTTTTGAGACAGGGTCTCAATTAGCCCAGGCTGGCCTCAAACTTAAGTAAGTAGCTAAGGATGACATTGAACTCAACTGGCACGCTAGGGGAGTGTTTTCCAGGCCTTCGTACTGTGTGAGTGGTCCTTGCCCACCCAGCTTCGGCCACTAATCATTCTGTCCTTAGGGCAAATCTTCAGGAATGAGAAATTCTGGCTTTGCTGGACTTGATTTGGTGAAGGCGTTTGTCAAACTAAAGGCAAGATGAAAGACAGGAGCCAATGTGGGCAGTGCCGCTGCGGTGTGCACTGTGGTGTGCTGTGCAGTGGTGTGCACTGTGCACTGCGGTGTGCACTGTGGTGTGCGGTGTGGTGTGCACTGTGGTGTGCACTGTGGTGTGCTGTGCACTGTGCGCTGTGCACTGTGGTGTGCACTGCGGTGTGCACTGTGGTGTGCTGTGCAGTGGTGTGCTATGCACTGTGCGCTGTGCACTGCGGTGTGCACTGTGGTGTGCTGTGCAGTGGTGTGCTGTGCACTGTGCGGTGTGCACTGTGGTGTGCACTGCGGTGTGCACTGTGGTGTGCTGTGCAGTGGTGTGCTATGCACTGTGCGCTGTGCACTGCGGTGTGCACTGTGGTGTGCTGTGCAGTGGTGTGCTGTGCACTGTGCGCTGTGCACTGCGGTGTGCACTGTGGTGTGCGGTGTGGTGTGCACTGTGGTGTGCACTGTGGTGTGCTGTGCCACTGCAGCCCCAGCATACTTACACCCCACAGGTGGCTAAGGGGATGCTTTCTCTTACCTTGGCTCTGTGTGTGCACGTGCACGCGAGTGTGTGAGTGTGTGTGTATGCATTGTGTGAATGTATGCATGCAAACCACGTGTCTGCAGCTGCCGTGGAGGTCAAAAGAGGAGAGAGGCATCATATCCCTGGAGTTAGAGTTACAGCAGCCGTTGGCTGCCGGATGTGAATGCTGGGAGCCAGACTCAGGTCTTCTGCAAGAGCTGCAAGAGCAGTATGCAATTAGCCAAGCGCTATCCCTCCACGTGCTCAGTGCGCTCTCTCTCTCTCTCTCTCTCTCTCTCTCTCTCTCTCTCTCTCTCTCTTTCTCTCTCGTGTATGCACGCGTGTGTGCGCGTGAGCCAACACCCATGCACAGAGGCCAGGAGATAATCTCCGTGTTGTCCACCTCATGTTTGGAGACGGGGTCTCCCACCAGGTGAGCCAGCTCCAGGCACTGCCCTTGGTCTCTGCGGAGCTGAAGCACACCTGGCTCTGCACGGGTGCAGGGATGAAACCCAGGTCCTTGTGTGCACAGCTAGCACCCCAGCTCCTGAGCTGTCACCCCAGCTCTTCCTTCTTGTTAACTGAACAGCCAGCCCACCCAGTGAGCACCCAAGGTGGCCTCAGTGCTTAGCACTGGATTGTACTCGGACCATGTTGATGGGGTTACAGTGCCCACCTGCTCTGCCCTGGGTCCCTTGCTCAAGTTTTACAGATGTCCAATCACAAATGTGTGCAAGGCACTAGTGCTGATGTAGGAGATTCAGTTCCCAAGGGGCTGGACAGTCACTCACTATCACAGAGTCTTCAGAGGACCCAACAGGAAACGATTAGCAATTGAGGTCAAGGTCTGGGTTACCCTGTGCTCAGCTCTGGCAGATCTGTTCACTGAAGCGAAAGAAAAGAGTAATGGGTAAATGGGTTAACTAGGGACCAAGTTTGGTTAGCAGGTGAATGGGTTAACTAGGGACCATGTTAACTTGTTAACAGGTGAATGGGTTAACTAGGGACCAAGCTAACTGGTTAACAGATAATAAGTGGATCAACCATGAACAGGTTACTAGGCTACTAGGTGGATGGGTTAGTAGTTGGTTAGCTAGTGACTGGGCTGGAGGGGACCGAGCCAGCTGGGAACTGGGCTAACCATGTCTTGTTCTCACTGCTTCTGCCTGGCTGGGGAGTGTGAACCCACAGAACCAGCCTTGTGAGAGACCTGCTCTGCCCACACCTCCACCGCTCAAACACACCCTCCACTCACACACATACCCTCCATCGCTCACACACACACCCTCCACCGCTCACACACACACACCCTCCACCGCTCACACACACCCCCTCCACCGCTCACACACACAACACACCCTCCACCGCTCACACACACACACAC
>NW_026068096.1:1509342-1557870 GCF_014885135.2 Alexandromys fortis | reverse complement strand
CACACACACACCCTCCACCGCTCACACACACACTCACACACACACCCTCCACCGCTCACACACACACTCACACACACACTCACACACACACTCACACACACCCTCCACCGCTCACACATCATTTCCATGCTTACATAATAGACCAGTAGTGCTTAGTGACAATGTGGGGACCACGTCAAGAGAATTCCCCTCTCCCCTTGGCCAGTGCTGCTGGGAGACCCCAGAATTGCCATCTGAGCTTTGGGACTTTGACACCTGACCTAGAAAAATTTGGGGTGCAGAGCCACCATCTGATGGAACTCAGGATAGAGGCCCATCATCACCTCTGTGGCCAGCAAAGCCAGTTTCTCCACGTGTGATGGAAAGTTAAAATAAAAGCTGTTCTAGACAATAAACAGCTCAGTGGGAACCCAGCACACCCAAGGCCAGTGTCTGCTCCACACCTCTTCAGGGCTGCCAGGAACACTGGAGTCTCCCGGGGATCCTGACCTTCACACAGGTGAGCAGCTTTGGGGAGACAGACAAGAGAATGTAGTTAAGAACTTGGACAAGGCCAAGCAGTGGTGGTGCAGCCTTTAACCCCAGCACTCTGGAGGCAGAGACAGGCGGATTTTTCTTTTCTTTTCTTTTTCTTTTTTCTTTTTTTGTTTGTTTTTTTGAGACAGAGTTTCTCTGTGGTTTTGGAGCCTGTCCTGGAACTAGCTCTTGTAGACCAAGCTGGTCTCGAACTCACAAAGATCCGCCTGCCTCAAGTCACAGCCTCATTGTGGGTAGCCAAAATGGAAGCTTCCAGCTCTAGAAACCCCCATGGGGGTCCTGGATGTAGCCCCTCCCGCTCAGTCACGGGCCTGGTGCAAGGGCCCTCGGGGACCTCACATCTTGTTCCCACTCCGGTGGACACAACCATCCTCACTCGATGTGCTTTCTGCGGTGGGAATCGGGTCACTCCAGAAGCTGGGAGGTCTAGAAGGTTCTGTGAGGGGCACAGGAGCAACTCCCCTTCTCTGACTACCCACAGTGCCACACAGACAGAGAATCCTAATGGAACAGGGGCCTAGCCTGCTCTACCACTCAGGCGTGACGACAGGCTGCGGGAAGGATGGGGCGGGGCTACACCATGGGGCGTGGCCTAGCGAGGCCGCCTTCGACTCTGGGAGGTGCAAGGCAGCAGTGTGGGCGCTGGGACTCGGCGCGGCCGCGAGGCTTCTCCTGCCTTGGGCGCAGGGGCGCCCTTCCTGCGCGCACCAAGAGTCGCTGGGCCGGAGGGGAGGCGGCTGGGGGCGTGGCCGACGCCATGGGGCGTGGCCCGCAGGAGGCCGCGAGCGTCTGGGGGCGGGGCCGAAGCGCAGGTACGCACCTCCTATTGGGCGGGCGCGTGGGCGGGGCCTGGCGCCGCTGCGAGGTAGACCCCGCCCCTAGCCCGCGGGGATCTGCGCGGCGTGGAGGCGGTGAGCGCGCGGGCTGGCGGCGGCGGTTGGCGGGCGGGCGTCCGCCGTTGGGACCGCCACGGCCTGGTCGCTCAGGCTCGGACGCCGCGTCGGGTGGGCTGGGGGTGGGTGAGCCCGCTGAGGCCTTGGGAGGGCCAGATGGGGCGCAGGCGGAGAGCCTGGGGAAGGGCGGCGGCTGGGCCGGACCTGCTGGGCCGCGTCCGGTTCTACGCAGGGCCCATGTGCAGCCCGTGTGCAGCCGAGCCCTGCGGGTGCCGAGAACCTCCAGTTTCCTGCTGCGAACCCTGTATTTCTTACCTGAATCCCTTTCTCTGTAGCCTGAGTCCCCGACCTCCTGAGAGTCCCGCATTTCCGGCCTGATCCCCGTCTTCTGCAGCCTGAACCCCGTATTTCCGGCCTGATCTCCTCTTCTGCAGCCTGAATCCCGAGTTTTCTGCCTAATCTTTGCCCTCTTTGCAGCCTGGACCTGTGTCCTTTCTGAGATCCCGAATATTCTGCTGGAAGCTCCGTATTAACCCAGTTTTCCCACCTCTGCAGTGTGAACCCATTTCTTACTCTACCACCCCCTTCCCCCCCTCCCCAGCCTGAAACGCAGATTTCTTGCTTGGTATCCCATCTTTGCAGCCTGAACCTGTGTTCTTGCTGGGAACTCGGAATTTCCTGCATGGACCCCACTGTGCATACTGAACCCCTGTTGCTTTTGGGACTCCCTCTTTGCAGTTCAAACCCCAAATCCTGCTCAAACCCTATCCCTGTTGTGAACCTAGAGTTTCGTGTAGAGTCCCATGAGCCCTATGCCTCTTACAGCTTTTCCTCTCATTGCTGCAAACACTATTTCCTGTTGAACTCCAGTTTCTGCAGCCTGGATCTCAGTTCCTTATGTGAACCCCATCTTTGCTTCCTGTATTGCTCCCCTTCTGTGAACCTAGTCCGTACTGCAAACTCTGTCTCTCCTGCCTGATTCTTCTTGAACCTCCTCCCTTGCTATGAACCCAATATTTGCTGCCCAAACCTTCTGCTACCTGAGCCCCATTTTTTGTTATCTGATTTCCCATACCTGCTTAGAAGTCCTTATTTGCTTCCTGAACTTCCATCCTTGCTGAGAACCTTGTATTAGTCATCAGTCCCCCAACTCTGCTGCATGTAACCCCTCTTCTCCTGTAAACTCTTCTACATAAACCCTTGTTTCTACTGGTGGGTCCCCTCCTTGTCCCTGGTGTCCTTCCTGCTGTTTGGTTCCCCCTCCCCCATCTTTCCATTTCTGTCCACAGCCCTGGCTGCGTCTGCCAGGGGTGTCATGTTGTGAACGCCTGCATCTGTCTCTGTCCTTCCAGGGAACGGGGCAGCCATGTGTGCCCTCTGTGTGCTGTGGTCACCCTTCAGGCTTGAGGCTAGGAGGGTTGTGAGCTTTGACTGCAACGAAGACCTGCAGCTGCTGTGGGTGCCCTGGGTGCGACCTTGAAGGGGGGATTTGTTGAGTTTTACTTATGGAAAACAGTGCAGCTACTTCCCCAAGTCCTAGGACCCTGCACTTGACTTTGACTGTCTTGTGGCCAGGTTCTGGCTGAACAGTCTCCTAGAGGCTGTGTATGAGGCCAGCTTCTGCTCTTGAAGCTCCTGTTGCAAATGTCACTGGATGCAAGCAAATGCCTTTCTAAGCTATCACACATATTTTGTTGCAGGGCACCTCTGGCGTCGGGCCCTATAGCTCGTAGCTACCCCCTTCCTACCACAGCTCCAAGTCATGACGGATGCCAAGTATGTCCTCTGCCGATGGGAGAAGCGATTGTGGCCTGCGAAGGTGACAGCCCTTATTCTCTTAATTTGTAGAATTAGAAATGACTTTTGGTGACAATAAAGTCTTTATCAGACTGCGCTCCCTCGGATTGAGCCTGAATGCTTGGCACCCACATCTGCTGGCACGCGTCCCAGGGTTCCTTCACTCCACAGGGTTTTGGTCTGGCGCTTAGGAGCCTCTATATCCGGAATTGTCTTTAATTATTTTCACACTAAGGAAAAGAAAAAAAAAAAACTAAATAAATAAAAATAACCAAAGTCAGCTATAAAAAGGTATGGAAGGCTGTGACAACAGGAGTTCCAGCTAGGAGCCCCCAGGGAATAGCTGTGGTGTTTTAGGGGTGCTTTCTGGCAGTTTAGCAGGAGCTGCTGAGTCCGCGCCCTAACCTGGGATGGCCATGGGCTCAAGTGCCTCAGTTTTTCTGCCTGAATCAAAGGAGCTTAAATGAGGTGTCTGGTCAGTCCTGTGGCCATTGGGAAGGGAGTGCCACATGTCTGTTCCTGCATGTCGCTGTAATAAGAATTCTGTTTTTACACATAGGTTTTGGCCAGAACTGAGACTTCAGCAAAAAATAAGAGAAAAAAAGAATTATTTCTAGACGTTCAAATACTCTCACTAAAAGAAAAGTAAGTGTGTGTGTTTTTAATACTGTCTTTGCTTCTCAAATGATAGAGACGGGAGAGAAGCAGGCCTTATCTCCACACTCGTAGCCCTGCAGAGAAGGCAGTGGGTTTATCAGATACTAATTTTGAATTGAAGGTCTTACATGAGGTCCAGGGATCTACAGAGAGAGGGGTCTCAAGGGAGAATAAATAGAAATTACCTCCAGGGAGCCATGCCGGGGTCTCCCCTCTTGCCAAGAACCAGCGTATTTTGTTTCTGGTCTGGCTGTGCCAGACCCCTGCACCACTAAGAAAAAAACACGTTTCCATACCGGCAAAGCTGATGGGTGGCGGGACTCTGTTGTCCTGTACCTGGTCACCCTTCATGGGCCATCTGCAAGGACGATGTGGGTGTGGGCACGCATATAGTCCCCTGCTACAGTCCTCGCTTCTGAAGAGTCCACTGGCTGCCCGTCTCCTGGGCCTGCTCCTTCCTGTCACCATCTTCAGAGCCTGCCACCACTTGAGAGTCCCCAGCTCCCGCTCTCCCTGCCTCTCCCTGCGGCAGGGAAGGTAATTGAATGCTTGAGTTTAAAGGAAAGAGCGTCCTTTAAACTAAAACGCGCCTGCTGGGCTGTAAACAGCTCTCGGTGACATTAACAGCTACTCCGAAAACCTAACAAAGGAGTTATTTGTGCTCTTGAAAGTCGGATTTGCTCATGAAAGTCCCAATTTGAATTTATTTTTACTCTTAATTCCAGCCGACCTTTTCTTTCTTAAAAGTGGGGAGGAAAAGGGTGAGAGAGAAAAAGCCGTATCCACCCTGGTTGGCTGTGCTTGTCACCTCGGCAGTGTGTCCCTCCCTGTCCCTCCTTCAGTGTGACTTTTGGTGTGAGTGGAAGGTTGTGAGGGACATCTGGACAGTCGGGTTTGCAGGCTGGTGGCAGTAACCAGCTCTTTCTCTCCGCAGGATCCAGGTGAAGAGCTCGGCTGTGGAGGCGCTGCAGAAATCGCACATTGAGAATATTGCCGCCTTTCTGGGTAAGGGCTCCAGCCAGACCACCACTGTGCTGGGCCTCAGCGACCTGTCCATCTTTTCCACGCCCCTGTGTTAGGGGGCGTCTCACAGGAGGAAAAATGGATTTGCTTGCTTTTTTTCCTTAGCCTTTTTTAGACAGGGTCTCACGTAGCCCAGGTTGGTCTTGAAATCACTATATAGCAGAGGCTGACCTGAACTCCCGATCCTCCTAGCTGAGTCCCCAGTGCTGTGATGATGTATTCACGTGGGCTGGGGACAGAACCCAGGGCCTTGTGCATGATAGGTACTTACTCCCCCACACCAGAGCCAGCTCTATCTGGTTATGTTTGTGGCTTTTTGTTTGGGCAGTGTTGGCAGTGGGAGCCGACCACTATCTGCATTCCCTGCTTCTATGGGTTTTTTGTTTTGTTTTGTTTTTGTTTTGTTTCAATGTGTGTGTTTCTTAGTTTTTGAGGTAGAGTCTCATATTGCAGCCTGAGCAGGCCTGGAGGTGGTGGCAGTCCTCCTGCCTCAGCCTTTGTAGGACAGGGATCACAGGTATTAGACCCCACACCCAGGTTCCAGACAGACACATGTGCATACATAAAACAGAAAGAAGCAGACACATGGACACATAACATACAGACATGCATATGTGTGAATGTAACATACATAAGGAGATCCAGGACAGGCTCCAAAGCCACAGAGAAACCCTGTCTCGAAAAACCAAAAAAAAAAAAAAAAAAAAAAACCATGAGAGATATACACATATAATACATACGTACAGTATGCATAAATTGCCAATTAAAAAGGCCAGAGTGGTCAGATTCCATGTCACTTACGGGTATTGTGAGTGGGGAGTCAGTGTGTATCGGGTGGGACTCCTCTTTTGTGTGTGTAGGCCCGCAGTTTAGCCCCTCCACACCTCCTCTTGTGGCTGAGCTAGACTTCTTTTTTTTTAGTTTTTTGAGACAGGGTTTCTCTGTGATTTGGAGCCTGTCCTGGAACTAGCTCTTGTAGACCAGGCTGGCCTCGAACTCCCAGAGATCTGCCTGCCTCTGCCTCCTGAGTGCTGGGATTAAATGAGCTAGACTTCTTATTGACCCAGCTCCAGACCTGGCAGTGGCGCCCACAGCAAGGGTCCTCGATAGCGGCAGTCACCAGCCAGCAGAGCTGGTGTCGGGCTCCTGGCCGTCAGGTTGAAAGAGTGAGTCCCAGCAGCCAAGGCAGGCCCAGGACAGCCAGAACAAGGCCTCATGGAGCGCACAGCTGTTCAGGGGAGCTGCAGGCTGGGCTGGTCACCTTGCGTAGAGAACAAGGGTGTCCCCAGTGCTGGCTTGAAGGGGTTGCTTGCTTGGAAGCACCTGTTAGTCTTTGTTAAGCAGGCGACAAGTGTGGATGTGGTAGACAGAGGCAGTTATCTTGGCGAGTGTGAAGCTGTCCCGATTCCCCTCAAATGAACAGCGCAAGGCGTTCAGATGTGTTTCCACACAGTGCTGTTTTGCACATGGTGACCTGTCAGGCTGAGGTCATTCCGGTATGTGCTGTTGTTGAGTCATAGCCCAGAGTGAATATATAGTCACATCCTGGCTTTGTCCTCTTTTTGCGAGGGATGTGTGGCAGGAGTAGTGCCGGGCCTGCCTGTGGCTCTGCAAAGATGGGTTCCAGGCACTTGGCATGGTCATGGAGTCTGCTGCCGCTGGCTGCAGTGACAAGCGCTAGGCACCTGTGCACCCTCATCGTGTGGCTCTTTGTCTCCACAGCGTCTCAGAATGAGGTCACAGCTACTCCCCTGGAGGAGCTGACCTATCGACGCTCCCTGCGAGTGGCTCTGGATGTCTTGAATGAGAGGACAAGTTTGAGTCCTGAAAGCCATCTGAGGGAAGAGAAGCCACATGCAGATGCTGCCTCTTGGGTGCCCGGCGCTCGCTCTCCATCCTTTTGCAGCGAGGACGGTGACAGTGTGGCTGCCCAGTGCACACCCAAGAGGGAGTGGTTCCCACAAAGCCTGCCGGGACTGCCTGCAGCTGAAGAGGACCGCAGGATAGGCCTCACAAAAAATGGAACCCTGAGAGCAGCATTGCCTTCCCCCGCTGGAGATGGGTCTCAGGACGGTTCTGGATCACGGCTGGACTGTGAACAGGACACTGCCAAGAAGAGGCGGAGGAATTTGGGAGAGAAACCTACCCAGCGCCGCAGAACAGCATCTTGCCTTTCCAAGGGAGAAAGTGTTGAAGAGAGCGAGGGACAGGCAAACAGCTGTGTGACCCCAGCTTCACCTGGGCTACTCCCCCAAGCCTCGGAAGAGGATCCCTGTGCTGGGGTCAAAGGCTGTGACCCGGTTGTGCCATCAGGCAGCAGCAGGCTGCTCCCAGCCTCTGACAGAGGCAGAGGACGCGCCACAAAGAGGCCACGCTTGGATGGAAGCCAGAACCCACCCCCTGGGCAGCTGGCGACTGGAACTGTGGGGGCAGTACCCTCCCCTCAGAACTGGCCTGGGGAGACCATGGTGCTGCTCAGGTCTAGTGACAGGGACAAGCCAGAAGAAGGTAACCATGGACAGGGACCCGGGTCTGTCTGCCCCCTGAAGTATAGTGACTTTGTCTTCTCCCACATAGTTCTTTGTGTCTGAAGAGAGTGGAAGCTCGGGCAGAACTGGGGGTAGCAGTTAGTGACCCTGCAGAGCACCCAAAGCACATTCCGAGTGAGTGAGGGGATTAGGAGCCCAGCGTCAGGAGCTGTCTGGAGGTACTTCTGAAACCTATGTGTGGCTACAGCCAGGGGCTGGGCCCCGTCCAAACCTGTCTTGACCCCCTGAGCTCTGGCGGGGGATCAGGACTCGTGTGGAGTGGTAGACATGGCATTCAGTGGGGTCCTTCACAAGGCCACCCTCTGCCTGTCCACAGGCTACAGCGAGCAGCTGGTTCCCTCCACTGTATCTTGTTTGCAGTCACCTTTTGGTTCTGGGGGCTCATTCTCTGTGTAGCCACATGTCAGGCTCACCACCTGGAGTCCCCACACTTTGTTACAGAGTGCTGCGCTTGATAGCCCTTTTCTTCCTGCTTTTTTCTTTAGCATGTACTTGAGGCTGGCACTTAGAGCTAGAGCACGTGCCTGGCCAGCGGGAGACCCTTTGTTTGTCCCTGGTCCCAGGATTTAAACAGAACAGGAGGGGTCCGTGATATGGCTCAGCAAATGAGACAGTGACACTAAACTTGGTGACCTGAGTCTGATCTCGGGCACTCTAATTCCACAGAGTAGTTGTGATTTCTGTGTGTGCACGCATGCACAGACACACAAGTACATGTAGAAGAATTTAAAGACAGACAAACACAGATCTGACACAGGGTGCACCCTTGTTGAATCTGTGTGGCTCCGTCCTTTATCCTAGATGGTTCTTTGTCCCTAGCCCTTTGTGCAGGGTGAGGGGTGGCCATCAAGTGGTGTCCCCTGTCTCAGCAGATCCTGTGTCCTCAGAAGAGTTCACAGGGTTCAAGTCCATCCACTCCCTGCTGGAGGAGGAGGAGGAGGAGGAAGAGGAGGAGCCACCCCGGATCCTTCTGTATCACGGTAAGGGCGCTGTACTCGAGAGAGCGGTGGGCGAGGGTCCACTCCGTAAAATCATCCTATTGTTTGGCGCTGGTGGTGTTTTTGTTTTTAGACTGGGTCTCACTGGTGACCTCTAAGTAGCCTGGAACTTGCTGTGTAGACCAGGCTGGCCCAGATTCAATTTGATCCTCTTGTCTCTGAGAGTGCTGGGATAAAAGGTGTGCACCTCCATACCTAACACTGTTTCGGGTGTTATGCTCTCTCTGACCCGACACCTGTCCAGAGCTTTGTCTCCTCGCTAATGGTGCTTAGGATAGGTAGCCAGCCCTGCATGGAAACCAGTGTTGGTCCTGTCCCTTTCTGGGCATGCCGAGTAAAGACGCAGGCTCTTTTGCCCTCAGTTGGGCAGAACCACCTTTGCCATTTGTCCAGGGACCTGAGTCCATCTTCCCTAGAAGTACGACATGAATTGGGTGTGCAGCCGAGAATGACATGCGGGTCAGGGCTGCTGGGTGCACAGGGACGGCTCAGCCTCTCCTGAGTCTGCTGCACGCTGGGATGCTGTACTGTGCGGCCAGGATGATGCAGGGCAGGCTGGGGGGCTGTCAGCAGCCTCCTGAGCAGGTAACGCCTGCAGAACACACCGGGGTTCTTAATGAGGACCAGCCAGATTCCATCCCCATCTTACCTCCTGTTCCCTTTAGTGCGCCTGAGTCCTGGGGCAGAGTTCTTGCTGAGGACCCAGGCTGAGTTCCCACTGAGTATCTAGGATGGTAGAAGGGCCTGGGTGCTGGTGTGAGCTATGCCTTGAAATCCTCATCTTTGGGTGAATTTGAAGATCAAGGCATACTGGCTGCAGAGAGACCTCAGCTTCCAGACCTTAGGATCTTTGGTGTCTAGTGTTCTTCCATGCCAGGCTTGAGCTGATGGCTTCCTTAACCCACCAGACCAAGCTCATGACAATTGCCAGTTTCCAGCCAGGGTCTTTGAGGTGCTTGGAGCCTCTCCTGGATGAGCTGTGACTTCCTCAGAGTTCCTGCTGGCCCAGGTAGCCCTTCACAGATTTGGATTTCATGGTGGGAGACATGGCAGTCAGTATCTCCACTTCCTGATAGCTTTCCTGATGCTAAAGCCTTATCCGTCTACATCAGTCCCTCATCCTGGGATTCTTTTGTTTGCTTGGTTTTGTTTTTTTCGAGACAGGGTTTCTTTATCTAACAGCTTTGGCTGTCTTGGAACTCACTTCGTAGACCAGGCTGACCTTGAACTCATAGAGATCAGCCCTCCTCTGTCACCCGAGTGCTGGAATTAAAGGTGTGCACCACCACCGCCTAGCCATCCTGGAATTCTTGGCGAACAGAAAGTGTTGAGTTTTATGCAGCAAAGCAGGTGAAGGCAGAGGGATTCCTGCGAGCTGAAGGCCACCCTTCACTCCAGCACGGGAGGCAGAGGCATGTGGATCTGAGTTCCAGGCCAGCCTGGTGTACATAGACCCCTGTCTCAAAACCACAGGCGAGAATGACTTTTCTTCCTCTGAAATCATCTTGTTTTCTGATTTTTGTGACCACACTGTCTCCAATTCCTTGAACTTGCTGTTCCCAGGAGGGCAGTTTATTCCGGGAGCCATGAGACTGTATAATCTCCACTTGGTACAGCGCTGTGCCTGCGTGGATGCAGTCATCCTGATGTCTGCTTTAGGGAACATGTTAGACTTAGAGGTGGAGGTTTGGGGATAGAAGTCATCCATCCTGCTGCTGGTGTCGTCTCTGTCGTTTCTCACGGGGACACAGCCGTGGCCATGGCTCATGATGGTCGTCTCTGTCGTTTATCACTGGGGCACAGCCGTGGCCATGGCTCATGATGGTCGTCTCTGTCGTTTATCACTGGGGCACAGCCGTGGCCTTGGCTCATGATGGGTACTCAGACTCCCATTCTGTGAGCTCTCTGGGTTTCCTGGTAGATGAGGAGGTTAGAGTTGGGTTGAAATGATGCCGCGAGGAACGTGGGTTTCTTTTTTTCTGTCTGTACTGTACTTGTTTAAGGCATATCTGACTCAGCCTTCTTTTCCTTTTGAACCCTAGAACCACGATCATTTGAAGTAGGGATGCTGGTCTGGCTGAAATACCAAAAATACCCGTTCTGGCCAGCTGTGGTAAGTTCCCATTCCCCCGCTCAGGTAGTAGTTTGGCTCTGCTAATGCTGGAAGACTCAAGTACTGGTAACTCGGACTTGGTGCACACAGCCCCCTCTAGCCGGGGCCTGGTCATTTGATGAGTGCTATTTAACATGGTGTCCTAAGTGGAATTCACACCACATTTCCTCAGGGAAGCTGGTGTGAGCAGAGTGCTCTGCTGACCTTTAGGAATGGATGCTTCAAGTCTCCTCCATCCAGGCTCCTGAATTTAGTTCCTATGATGCCGTGGGCATGGTGGTGTGTGCCTTTTAGAAGCCAGCTTGGGCTACATGAGATCTGTGTCTAAAACAATAAAAAAAAAAAAAAAGGTGTCTCAGTCCCACTGAAGGTCTGTCATGTGGCTGGTGAGCTTGCTCTGCCAAGGATAGCCCTAGGTACATTCAGGCACGGGCTGTAACCCTCCCTAGGTGGAGACTCCCCCATCATCACCCCTCGCTCTCCTGTCATGGGATGCTATTCTCGCACCTAACTTTAGTGGTTTGTGTCTTGTTTTGGATCTTTTGGTTTTTTTGATAAAGGGTTTCTCTGTAACTTTGGAGCCTGTCCTGAAACTTGTAGACCAGGCTGGCCTCAAACTCACAGAGATCCACCTGCTGCTACCTCCCAAGTGCTGGGATTAAAGGCGTGCGCCACCACCCAGTTTATGTGAGACTAAAAAACAAAGTGGGCCAAGTGGGCCAGCTCGGTGGGTAAAGTGCACGAAGGCCTGAGTTTAGCTCTTAGAACACAGAGCCAGACTCTAGTGTGTCTGCCATCCTCTGTGGGCTGGAAGGCAGAGACGGGAGAACTCCAGACACTCTGTCCACTAGTCTGGTGCATGCATTGACAGAGGGACCTTGTCTCAAGCAAGGTAGATGGCAAGGGCCAGTGTTTGAGGTTGTCCTTGGCTTCCACACAGGTGCTTCTGCACTTGTAACAAAAGATTTATAAACAAGACCCAAATGCAGATCGCTGGATTCTGCCTCATAATACCACAGAGCCCCAGGAAGCAATGGGGCCTGAAGCCAGGGTCACGCCACAGCACTAGGCTGGCCACCTCCACCCCAGTCATGCTGTGCTGTTCCAATTTGCCTGCAGGTCAAGAGTGTCCGGCGGAGAGACAAGAAAGCCAGTGTGCTGTTCATTGAGGGCAACATGAACCCTAAGGGCCGAGGGTTAGTACTCTAAGGGTTAGGGCCTGGGCAGGGGCAGAGACCTCTGTGGTACCCTGACTGCAGCTTCTGACACAGTCCAGCATCCACCTTGCTATTTGGTGCCTTAGCCAGACAGAGCAGCACTCCCCGCCCCCGCCCCCTCACCCACCCCACCCCGCACCCACACCCACCCCACCCCCGCACCCTCACCCCACCCCTACCCCGCACCCTTCCCACCCCGCACCCCCCCAAACCCCTCCCCGCACCCCCCCACGTGCTGCACCGCAGGAAAGCCTCAGCAGAATACGCTTCTTGATTGAACTGCACCCCCAGCTGCTGCCCTTCTCACAATGGCCTCAGAGGCCTCAGGCATCTTCTAGGTGACACTTCTAGACACCTGTGTCTACCTGAGGGTGGCTGGTTGGGCTAGGGACCTGGGCCCCCAGTGCCATGGAGGTGTTGCAGTCCAGACTAGGGTTAAGTCTCGGAGGAGGGGGTGCCTCCCCTGGGATGAGGCTACTGTGCTGACCTTGGCCTCTGTTCTGTCAAGAATCACCGTCTCACTTCGAAGGCTCAAGCACTTTGATTGTAAGGAAAAGCACGCACTGCTGGTAGGTGGCGGCCTGTGCTCTGTGTGTGCCTGCACGCCAGCCATGTGTTGGTGTTGTCACCTTTGTTCTGTGTGTGTGCGTGTGTGCACACTCGTGCTTGTGAGGGTGTGTGATGGTCAGAATGTTCTGTGTGCACACTCGTGCTTGTGAGGGTGTGTGATGGTCAGAATGTTCTGTGTGCACGCTCGTGCTTGTGAGGGTGTGTTGTGTGATAGTCAGAGGACAACCCTGGGTGTCGGGCCTTGCCCCATGTTTCCCGTTGTTGTGTGTACCCCAGGCTTGCTGGCTCTCCGACTTTGGCGTCTCCCATCCTGTCTCACCATAGGAGTGCTGGCTCACACTCCACGGCCACGTCTGATTTTACAAGGGGATTTGAACTTGCCTTCCGGAATGAGCTTTTTCTCCTGGGCCAGGAACACTTACTTTTTTCTATTTACTCAAAGCCCAAAGCACCGGGCTGTGGGGCGATGGGCGGCATTGGGAGACAGTGGGAGCTGTGGGCACTGAGGTGAGGGTGGTGCGGCTTGCTGCAGGTGTGCACCAGGCCTGTGTCTCCTCACTAACAGAGTTGGTAACGAACCAGGACGAGGGTCTGAATGTGAGTTCCAGAGCCCACTTGAGGGGAAAGGCATGGTACGTGACTATCACCCCAGCACTGGGGATTCCTAGGTCTCACCACAGTCTGGCTGAGTCCGGCAAGCTCAGGTCAGAGCGAGACTGTCTCAGCAGAGACAGATCAGTTGAGTACAGGACCTGGCCTCCATCACCGCCTCCACACATGCGAGCATGCACACAAATCTGGGTATGGGATGCAGCATCCCCAAGGTGATTGGTTGGGAGAGTTGGGGGGTGGTGCTGGCTAGAAGCTGAGACAGGAGGATTAGGAGTTCTAGGGCCAGGCTTGGTTATATACAAGGCCTGAACTACATGAGCCTCTGTCTAGACTGAAAAGCTTGATTGTCCCTCCGATGGCTTGCTGGATGCTTCATCTGAAGGGGCTTGTCTGTCGTACCCCTAAGAGGGCTGGGCTGCAGCAGAGTGGATGAGCCTGGGCTGCACAGCACCTGCCCAGGCCTGAGCCCAGGAAACTAAGGCTCCGTGTCTGTGGGACTGCCGCGGCCACTTGTGCCCTGCTGTTGGGTTTTGTAGGACAGAGCCAAGGAGGACTTCGCCCAGGCCATCGGCTGGTGTGTGTCACTTATCACCGACTACCGTGTGCGGTTGGGTACGTGGGCTGTACCCCAGGGAGCGTGTGGGGGTGTACCACGCCATTGGTATCTCCTGAGGGCAGGATGGAGGGGGCTGATGTGGATGTGGTCCCAGTCCTACATCCTGTCTTGGCCTGGCTAACCTGTGACCATACTTTTTCTGTGGAAGGTGGAGTCAGGTGCAGCCCTCCTGACTAAAGGCCCAGTTCCTCTGCACAGCACTGCCTCTGTGTGGTGACTTGACCATCCCCTGAACCCCAGGCAGCTCCTTCCTAGGGCAATGGACAGAGTTGGCACCCACAGACCTGCCTCAGGGTCAAACACAGCCCAGAAGGTTCCTGAGCAGAAGCCCTGAGCCACAGGACCTGGCAGGGTGCAGGTCTGAGCGTGGCCCTTTCCTGTGCCCTCCACAGGCTGCGGCTCCTTCGCTGGATCTTTCTTGGAATATTATGCTGCTGATATAAGTACGTATAAGTGTTCTTCACCATGGGGTCTGCCTTTGGTCCCTGAGAAGGCCCATCCTGATCTCCTGTTGTCCTTGGTGCATGCAAGTGCCAGTGCCATCCTGAGCAGAACTCTGTGCCCTCAGCTGCCCTCAGGGATGCTCTGCATCCTTGTCAGGTGGGCGGCTGGTGCCAGGCGGGGGTCTGAGGAGTACTGGGCATCTAACTGGCACACTCGATGGTTCCCAGAATGAGGATTCTCGTGGGCATGCGAGCTCTGGAGAGAGGGGAGTGATGAAGGCGTCATGAGCTCCTGATGTGTGTTCCCCTGCAGGCTACCCTGTGCGCAAGTCCATCCAGCAGGATGTCCTGGGGACCAGGTTTCCTCAGCTGGGCAGTGGGAACCCTGAGGAGCCTGTGGGGGACAGCCGGCCAGGACAGTGGCGGCCGTGCAGGAAGGTGCTACCTGACCGCTCCAGGGCTGCGCGGGACAGAGCAAACCAGAAGCTGGTGGAATACATTGTAAAAGCCAAGGGTGCAGAGAGCCACCTGCGGGCCATCCTGCACAGCCGCAAGCCCTCACGCTGGCTGAAGACGTTCCTGAGCTCTGGTCAGTATGTGACATGCGTGGAGACATACCTGGAGGATGAGGCGCAGTTGGATGAGGTGGTGGAGTACCTGCAGGGCATCTGCCGAGACACGGATGGAGAGGTGCCTGCGCATGGCAGCGGGGACCGCATTCGTTTCATCCTGGACGTGCTGCTGCCTGAGGTGGGTGCCAGGGCCCCCATCCTCAGCACTAACAAGGCTTTGTACTCTGTCCCCAGTTGGGGTTCCAGGAAAAGCAGTTGCAGGTCAGTTAGCTGTCAGCCTATGCCCCCTGGACAGACCTCCTATTCACAGACATGTTGCCTTATTGCTATGTCTGGGACATGTCCACATAAATCGGAAAATAAATGCGTGATGGGGCTGTGTGCTAGCCTTGTAGCCCAGGCTGGCCTCAAACTGGGGCTCCTCCTACCTACCTCAGCCTCCTAAGTACTGGGTGACCTCCACACCTGTCCCCTGGAAGTCACCATGGCTACTTCAGTGTGTAACTTAAAACTGGGTGACTTTGACTGTCTCAGGGTGTTGTCGGGTGTGACAGTCCCCAGAGGAGCTCCTCATGGGGCAAGTGGAGGATGCTGCTGAGCATGCATGCCCCATAGGAAACAGCTTTACACCCTGTCCTTTCTTTTTTCTTTTTTTTTGTTTTTTCGAGACAGGGTTTCTCTGTGGTTTTGGAGCCTGTCCTGGAACTAGCTCTGTAGACTAGGCTGGTCTCGAACTCACAGAGATCCGCCTGCCTCTGCCTCCCGAGTGCTGGAATTAAAGGCGTGCGCCACCACTGCCCGGCTCACCCTGTCCTGTCCTTTCTTAAGGGAAACCTCAGGACAGACCCTGTCACCAATGTGTGGTTGCGCAGGCTTATCACACAGCTACTGAGGCAGGAGGATGCTGATTTCCAGGCCAGCCTAAGCTGCACAGTGAGACCATTTCTTTTTTCTTTTCTTCCTTCCTTCCTTTCTCTCTTTTCTTTATTTTTCTTTTTCCTTCAGTTTTTCCAGATCAGTTTTCTCTGTGTAACCTTACCTGTCCTGGAACTTACTTTGTAGTAGACCAAGCTGGCCTTGAACTCAGAGATCCATCTGCCTCTGCCTCCCAAGTGCTGAGATTAAAGGAGTATGTCACCACCATACCCAGCAGAGACAATTTCAAACAACAAAGATGTGTTTACGGAAACCACAATGTGACTCCCTAAACTAATGGTAGCTCCCCAAGGCCCTGACTGTCAGAACTGGGGAAGCTGAGACAAGGCTGGAGAGCTGCAGGTGACCTTGATGCTCCTCCTGCCTCACTGTCCCTGGGGGCTGGACACACCTGGTTTAAGTGATAGTGCTGGGAATGTAACCCAGGGCTTCAAACATGCCTGGCTAGTTCTTTGCCCACTGAGTCCTGGCCCTTTCCGTTCTCCCACAGGCGATAATCTGTGCCATCTCCGCAGTGGAGTGCGTGGACTACAAGACGGCCGAGCAGAAGTACATCCGGGGCCCTACTCTCAGCTACCGGTAGGCCGCCTTGTTGAGTGCTGTGCTCTCCCTGTACCAACACAGCTGCTCAGCCTCCTCCACAGGGTGGGACTGGTGCTGTCTGTGTCAGCAGACAGGTGCCGGACAGCGACTGGACAAAGGCCCACGTCTGCAGGCTCTTCTGTGAGCCAGGACCCTGAGGCTGGGCAGGAGCCGCCTCTGCCTGAGACCTCTATAATCTTGTGCGGGGTGATGTGGACTCTGCCCCGCCTGCTCTGGTGCAGCTGATAGCGGGTACAGAGCTAGATTAAGAGGCAGTGTAGCCGTCAGCAGGGCAGCAGAATGAAGAGGCCTCTCCTGTCAGCCCGCAGCACTCTTGAGATGTGTGGCCCCGAGCCTCTAATCCCCCTCTGGGCACGCTGCCAGGCTTGTTGGGGCCCATTATCCCCAACGGTAAGTCAGCGTCCCCAGGCTGGCCGTGGGCCACCCGAGCAGCCAGGTTAGGTGGAGGCTCCCGCTGTGGTCTGCCCAGGAAGTGTGCAGCTCCTCTGTCATTTTCAAGGTTCTGACTCTGAGTGACATGGCAGCTAGGGCTTTCGAAGATGCTTCCAGTCCCCAGCTGCAGCAGTCAAAGGTGCCTTACTTTATACACTAATCCGTTCTTCTCATGCCAGCGTTGGGAGGTGAGGAGGAGCCTGAGGTCCAGGCTGCCCTGGACTGCGCAGGCTAGAGGATGTCTCATTCAGTCAGTAAAGTTGCCACCAGTGCCTGTGTAAGAAGCTGGGAGTGGTTGTGTTTGATAGTTGAGCCCTGGAAGGCAGAGACAGGAGGATACCATGTATCAAGGTTGGCAGCCTAATCAGCAAGGACCAAGTGCAGTGGAGACTTCATCTCCAAAACCCAGATGGAGGGTTCGTGCCTGATGGCTCTCTGGCCTCCATATTGTGAGCGTGTGTGCGTGTGTATTTGTGTCTGTGCATGGACTCAGTAAGCAAGGCCTACCACAGCACTGTCTTGTGATGTGGTTCTTAAGATGAACAAGGCCAGTGCTTACTGCCCCATTACGCCCCAAATAATGCTCTCTTTATTTTTAGATGTGTCTATGTTTATGACTATGGGTGCTTTGCCTGTGTGTGTGCCTGGTACCTGCAGATGTCAGAAGGGGGCACTGGATCCCCTGGAACTGGAGTTCTGAATGTTTGTGAGCCACCGTGTGGGTGCTGGCAACTGAATCAGCAAATTGTCCCAACACCCGAGTCATTCTTTCAGCTCCCGAAATAACATTCTACAGAGTGAGGCAGGAGGATGGCTGTAAGCCCAAGGCCAGCCTGGACTATGTGAGACTTTTATCACACACATTAAAAAAAAAGTCAGCCTGGGCTGTTGCTCAGTGGAACACCCATAAACTCTTGCTTGAAGCCCTGGGTTTTAGCCCAAGCTCACCTAGCAAAGGTGAGGGGGTTTTTATGTTTTTTGTCTGTTTGGTTTTTGAGACAGAGTTTATCTGTTTAGCTTTAATTGTCCTGGAACTCGCTCTGTAGACCAGGCTGGCCCTGAACTCAGAGATCTACCTGCCTCTGCCTCCTGAGTGTTGGGATTAAAGGCGTGCGCCACCACTGATCAGCCCATCTCTTGTTTCTTGAAGGGAAAAGGAAATCTTTGACAATGAACTCCTGGAGGAGAGGAACCGTCGCCGTCGCTGATGCCAAACCTCCACACCCTGCCAGAGGGCTCTGCAAGAATAAGAATGTACTAGAAGCAAGAGGCCCAGAAGTGTGCTGACTTTGAACTGTGGGTCTTGCATTTTCAGTACTGAGTCCAAGATATCAAATGTTATTGACACACCAGAAACCTCCTGGCAGCTACAGACAGAAATTTATGGAAGTTTCTGTGCGTGTATGCGCGTGTGTTTGTTTCTGTTTGTTTGATTTTAATATTATTTCGTTTATAAATGAGTTTGAACTCACATGTGTCATGGTCACTACAGTGTGGCCGGCATTTGGGACTGACTGGTCCTGTGTTACTTGGAAAGACTGATTGGAACACACAGCTTCCAGAGTGTTGTGTTTCCCTGGCGTGTTCTGCTTATCTCTTCTCTGTAGTTTCTGGAATCTTTTCTGCCACTCTCATGTGGCAGGCGAGCAGGAGGTGGGAACCTGCAGCTACTCTCTTTGGGAGGTGGGGGCATGTTTGCTCAGTGGCCTCTGTGTGTCCCCCATACTCCTGTCCCCACTCAGCCATCCACTGAAACCTTGGCACTGTACTCATGGCCACCACCTCACCTAGAAACCTTTGGGGCTGAGGGATGTGGGGATGGCAGCAAGAAAAGGCAGCTCCTGGCTCTGGCGAGATGGCTCAGTGGATAAGAGCACAAGGGCTGCTCTTCCAGAGGTCCTGAGTTCAATTCCCAGCAACCATCTGTAATGAGATCTGGTGCCCTCTTCTGACCCACAGGGGTACTTGCAGACAGAATACTGTACAATAAATAAATAAATAAATAAATAAATCTTAAAAGGCAGCTCCTGCTGCGCTGGCCACCACGCTGGATACCATGGCCTCAGGTGGATGTCCAGCAAGGGAAAGGGCAGAGCCACTGCCTGCAATGAATGGTCCTAGCTGCACACCCCCATGGGTGCTCAGCAGGTGTCTCCTGGATATGGGACATACGGGTGTCCTCCATACTGTGGCCACCCCAGGATGAGAGGTCCTAGACACCTGCATCTGACAGCACAGTGCTGCCAGGATGGCCCAGGACAGCTGGGCTTCCATGGAGACCGTCTGCACACCAAGAGGCTATGAAACCAAATTGAACTATCAGTGTTGCTTTTGGGGCCTCGGCCAAATGGCCAAAAGAAACCTAGCTGTGTAGCCGGCGGTGGTGGTGCACGCCTTTAGTCCCAGTTTAATCCCAGCACTCGGGAGGCAGAGGCAGGCGGATCTCTGGGAGTTCTAGGCCAGCCTGGTCTACAAGAGCTAGTAAAAAAAAAAAAAATAACGGTGACTCCTGTTGGCTTTGGGAAGTGGGCGGAACTGGCAGGGAGTGAGGAGCCTTTCAGAACTGCAGGAAATGCCCTTGTATGTCACCCCGTGGTGTCTCAGGATTCTCACTGCCTTGGTCCTGACCATATGGCCTTACTGTTGTGTGGTACTGAGAAGTGCTGCCTGGTCACAAGTTGAAGAAGGGCCGGCAGTGTTCCCATCCCCTGCACCTCTTAAGGCCCTGTGTCCTGTGGGTGTTGACAGCCTGTGTCTCATCTTGTCCTGTAGCCATATTCTCCACACTCGGGGTCTTACACCTCAGGTTTTGACCAGCTGTCAAGAAAAAGAAACCAGAGAGGACTCACCCCTTCCTTGCCAGTGCCCCCATATCCTCCATGGCTCTTAGTGTCCTATGCTCAGGGCCTTCGACCTTCTGACACCAGCTCTTATTCAGGGCTTCCTAGGCCCTGTGGAGGGATGAACTCATTGTGTGCCCCTGCTGTGATGGGGTGTCCTGAGGCCTCTCCTTCTGCAGCACTGGGAGGGGATGGTTCTGAGGCCTCCAACCCCATCCCTAGACTCCCTGGTGCCAACACCTCCTCTAGCTCAGGGACCACAACCCTATGTCACCTGACTCCCAGACCCTACATAATGAAGACTCAAACCCCCTCAATAGGCGACAGGTGGCCAGCGGACAGAGGCATGGGTGAGGATCCTGACTCACTGGTGAACTGTGGAGCGTGACACTATGTCATGCTAAGAGAACGGGAAGTGTCCCTAAGTCTCACCTGTCTGTTCTGCGTGGTTGTCCCCTGACCCCTCTCCATCTGCCAGGCTCGTGGTACCTGCAGATTGGGTCAATAGTGGGCAGTGGGCAGTGGGCAGAGGCTGGGCAAGGACAGCACACTAAGGCTGAGCACTTCTTCAGTGATGAAGCCCCTGCTGCCTTTGCCAATCTCCCCTGCCTATTCCCCAAGGATTTGCTGGGGGGAGGGAGATGAGTAGGTGTGGGAGTGGGTGTGTCTGTGCAAACTTACACTTGAGTGTGGTGTGTGTGTGTGCAAACTTATGCTCGAGTTGTGTGTGGTGTGCGTGCGTGTGCAAACTTGTGCTTGAGTGTGGTGTGCGTGTGTGTGCAAACTTATGCTTGAGTTTTGTGTGTGTGTGTATTTGAGAGAGGGGCACTCTGTGCTTCTACTAAGCTATCTGGCTGCCCCCTTCCACATTTAGTGAGAATCTCACTGTCGTCCCAGGTTTGCCTCAAACACCAAGTAGCACAAGGTAGCCTTGAATTCTCAGGACTACCGCCCTAGTCACTCTATCTCCCTTTCTCTTGAGACAAGGTCTCTCTACAGCCCTGGCTGTCCTGGAACCTGCTATGTCGACAGGCCTGGCCTCAAACTCAGAGATCTGGCTCCTTCAGCCTTAAAAATGTCAGGATCCCAGTTGGATACCACCATGTTCCACTGAGAAGGCGTCAACCGATGCCATGCTGGGGACCCCATAACCTCATCTAACCCCGGCACTGCCAAAGGTCCACCTCAGATTACAGTCAACACAGGACTGCGCATGCTGAGTTTCCCTCACCTGCGGAGCCAGCATCGCAAGGGTGCCAGGAAGGCAGTGAGGGGCGGCTGTAGAGACAGCCTCCGGTTAGCTGGACATTATCAGGACACAAGCTGCTGTCACGGAAGGTTTGGGTGCGGCTCAGGCAGCACCAGACTAACCTGCAGGAGGCCTTAGCTCTGGGAATCTCACGATATAGAATGGCTCAGCTGGCTGTGGCCTACCTAGGACCCCTCTGAACTCTATTTGCAGATGGGCATGGTAGAGTCGAGACTGGAGGATTACCTTGAAGGCCAGCCTAGGCTACAGAGTGAAGCTCAGAACCTAGAAGATTTTTTTCCAAACCATAGCTCTTTCCTGGCCACCCCAGCATTCACACCGCCCCCCCATACTTCTGCCTGCCCTCCTCACAGCTCGCCAGGGTGCTGTCCCCTATAGAAACTCCGGAACTCCTGTGGTTTACCCATTTTGTGAACTGGACACAACTGTGTAAACACAGTACACTCTCCTGTTAATTTGGGTTTAGTGTTAAGATTTATTTATTTTTGGTTGTGTGTGTGTGTGTGTGTGTGTGAGTGTGAGTGCAAGGCAGATGTTGGTACCAAGGCAGAGGAGAACGTTCAGGATCAGTTCTCTACTGCCATCTTGTGGAATCCGGTGGTCTAGCTTGGGCTTGGCAGCAAAGTGCTTTTATCCGCTGAGCCATAGGCCAACCTCTGGCCTCGAAACTACTGTGTAGCCAAGAACAATCTCCCTTGTGCCTGAGTGCCGGGCCGTGCCCAGGTCGCGGGGTGCAGGGGTGGAACCCGGGGGCTTCCACATGATAGTGAAGAGTGAACTTCACCTTCCTGGATTTGATTCTTTTTATCTTATTTATTATTTTTAAAGTTAATTAACTTATTTGTTTGTTTAGGGTTTTTAAGACAGGGTGTCTCTGTGTAGCCCTGGAACTAGCTCTGTAGAGAGAGGCTGGCTTTAAACTCACGGAACTCTCCTGAGTGCTGGGATTATTATGATTTTATTTTATGTGTGCAGGTGGTTTGGCCTCTTGCATACCTGGTGCCTGAAGAGGTCAGAAGAGACCTTGGAACTGGAACTCCAGATGGTTCTTCTTCTTATTGTTTATTATTATTATTATTATTATTATTATTATTACTATTATGACGATTGGCTTTTTGACTTCGAGCCAATCTTCCTGCTTCTCTGAAGTGCTGGAATGACAGGCGTGAAATATTTCACCCTGAAATTTTTAGATTCCATACTCAATAATTGCTTTAACCCTACCAATTTAAAGAATATTATATTGATCTCCAACGTCTAAAAATAATTTAAAAATTAAATGTCGGATTGGAAAAATTCAGCGTTATGGGTGAAAACGTAACAAAAAAAATCTCAAAAATACCAGATACATTAAATGACTCAAAACAACTGCCGAAACCCGGGATCGAACCAGGGACCTTTAGATCTTCAGTCTAACGCTCTCCCAACTGAGCTATTTCGGCATACCGACTAGCACTCCTCCTGCCCGGACTCCGCCCCGTGTGTAGCTACTGTGCGCAAGCGCACGTCACAGCCCTTATACATAGCCTTGTAGGACTATGCTAGAGACTCTTTTTCAGCGCTGTCTCTGTGGCGCAATCGGTTAGCGCGTTCGGCTGTTAACCGAAAGGTTGGTGGTTCGAGCCCACCCAGGGACGCGCACGCTCGAGTATTATTTTTTTTCCCCGAAAAAGCCCTTGCTTTTGTTGCAGTTCACTATCACAGGAGGCTGGAAGCTCGCAGTGCGCGCGCGCGATCACAGGCAGTAAAGTAAACGCGTCGGAACGACTCCGCTTCTATGTTCCGGTTTCCGTTAGTGCCTATTTGCGCGAAGGACCAGACCCGGAACGCTTTGGAGGACGGACCGCAGAGGTTGTCTGAAGGCCGAGACCAAGATGGCGGCGCTGGCGGGTGAGTGAGCCCTGAGCTCAGGATAGCAGGTCGGCCTTGGGCTGCGAGCTGGGGCAGAGGGGACCTTGGGGGCCCAAGCGCCGTAGGGAGCCACGTTGGCGTCTCGGCCCTCGGTAATGTCGGGGTCCGGGATCGGGCCGAAGTGCGTTTGGATCCACATCACACATTCTGTCAGCTGTGGACCTCCTCCTGTTATTGCGGCAGATTCTAGTCGGGGACGCTGAGGCCCGTCTGTCTCGATAGCAGGAGCCCGCTGATGTCCTTGAAACACAGAGAGCGAGGCAGGGAGCGGACCCAGGGCCGTCAGGCTACACACCCGGGCACTTGCGCCTCCATCATAGCCCTGGGCAGCCAGCCAGGGCCTCTAGCATTGCAAATGTCTCGGTTTCCCTATGGAAGCCTTGGTGCCGGTCTCTTTATATACAGGGATTATCCGCGAACGCAGTCTGGCGTGCTGAGCGACCCTTGATAAGTTTCCCTTAGCAGACCGTCTTAACCCCTAGATGGTGGCACTGTTGACACTAGGAACCGGCGATCTCAGGCGGTCGGGTCTCACTCCACCTGGGTTCTGTTGTTGCTTTGAGACAGGGTCTCATGAAGGCTAGGTTGGCCTCAAACTCACTATTTATCTTGAGGACGAACTTGAAGCCTCCACCCCTTGAGGGCTGGGTGACTGGCGTGCACCATGCACCCTCGTGCCCATTTCTGCAGCACTTGGGAGGGAACTTAAGGGCTTGGTGCGTGCTAGGCAAGGACTCTGCCAACGGAACTTCAGCGCCAGCCGTTTTGTTTTTAAGACAGAATCTCCCGTGTGGGAGGCTGACCTTGAACTCCTGTTCCTCCAGCATCCCCTCCCCCCCTTGAACTGGTCCTCCAGCAACTCCCCCCTCCCCTTGAACTCCTGGTCCTCCAGCATCCCCCTCCCCAACTCCTGGTCCTCCAGCACCCACCCCCCAAGTGCTAGGATGACACCCCCCCCCCCCCCTGAACTGGTCCTCCAGCACCCACCCCCCAAGTGCTAGGATGACAGATTTGGACTTGAACTTTTTTTGGTTGGTTGGTTGGTTTTGAAGACAGGGTTTCTCTGAAACTGTCTTGGCTGTCCTGGAACTCACTCTGTAGACCAGGCTGACCGCAAACTCACAGAAATCCTCCTGCCTCTGCTTTCCTCAGTACTGGGATTAAAGATGTGTGGCACCACGGCCTGGTGATTTTGTTTTCCTTTAAGATGGGTCTTTCTGTGTGGCCTAGGTTATACCAAACTAATGGTGCTCTGCCTCCATCTCTCATGCTGGGGTTACAGACCTGGGCAGTATGCCAAGCCCAGCTGTGGCATGGACACTGTGAGGACTGGAAGGAGTGGGTTCATGGCATTGACTGCTGCTTCCTGAGCTCACTCAGGACTGGCTGTGCACTTGCCGATGAACAGGTGATAGACCTTATTACCAATTGCTGTGTTTTTCTACCCATAGTTGGATCTGAAGGAAAAGCTAATTTTCATTAATACTTTAGGGCAGCAAAGACGATGTTTGCGGTAGAGCATTGTCGGGTACAGCTATGAACCTAGTCCTGTGGAGGCTGAGGCAAGAGGAAGCTGATGAACCCAGCCTGGGCTAGACCCTGAGACCCTGCTTTAAAAGAAGGATCCCTAGGATCCCTGTGAGTTCTAGGCCAGCCTGGTCTCCAGGTCAGCCAAGGGTGCACAGTGAGACCCTTTAAAAACAGAAGGAGAAAGAAAGCGGGAAGAGGCGGAGGCCTGGGATGTGACCCAGTATTGAAGCACTCACTGAGCTTCAAGGCCCCACGTCTGATTCGCAGCATGACAGCACAAAGGTCTGGTCCAAGCCGGGTTTGGTGCTATCTGCTGCAATCCTAGCTGCTCGGAAGGCTCTCTTGAGGTCGGAGTTGAGAGCTTGCCCAGGCAACATAGAGAGACCCTGTGGCCCTTAAAACCAAAGCCTGATGCTGGCACCCCAACCACTTAGTAGGGCATTTACTTCACTGTTAGTTTATTCAAAGCCTTAAATTTTCATCTGGGAAACCAAGGCCAGTGTGTGCCCTCAGACTGGAGTCTAGGCCTTGCAGACTTTGGTCCAAGCCTCAGGCCACAGTCATGACCTTGGAAACTGAACTAGGTTGAAGTGAGGAGAGCTGAGGCAGGAGGGACAGCATGGAAAGCAGCTGTGAACCCTAGCCCAGGTTCAGAGACAGAATAGTCCCCAAGTCATTGTGGGGAGGGGGGCTCCGTCTCAGGTGAGGCCTCCTCCCTCTTTACCACCAAGACAGGGTCTCCCTGTGTAGCCCTGGCTTACTGGAACTTGCTATATAGACCAGGTTGGCCCTGAACTCACAGAGTTCCAATAGTGTTTCCTCGGTGCTGGGATTAAAGGCATGCACCTCCACACCCAGCTCCAGGTCACAGAAACTTACCTTGTGGTCCTGGAAGCTGAATTCAGGGTCAGGGTGTCACAAGTGTCACCTGCCCATAACCTCATGAGGTTATTCTTGTATTTGTATTAATCTCTGTACCCCACCCCTGGTTGGTTTTTGTTTGTTTGTGTGTCTTTAATACTGTTTGGGTTTTTCCAGTGTGTAAGCCAGGCTGTTCTAGATCATGCAACCCCCTGTCTCAATCTCCAGAGTGCTGGGATGCCATTTGTACATCTTCGGACCTGTTTCACATCTGTCCTCACAAAACACCCAGTCCTGCTACCTCAGGGCACATCTTAGTGGCCTCTGGAGGGGCTCATGCAAACAGGCCCCATTCCCGGGTGCTGGGGCGAAGGGGCCAACACATGACTAGCTCCATCCCACCCTCAAAGCTGCCCTTGGACTGCATCCTGCTGTGTGGAGATGTAGGACAGGTTACTCGGGAGCAGCTGGTTGGGGTCCTGGCAAGGCATGGGAGGCAGAGGGAGGCTCAGCCAAGGCTCAAGAAGTGTGCTGGAGCTCTGCAGGGAAGGGCTGTGACCCAGAACTAAACTGCTGGACCCAAGCTGCTATGCTTCTCTCCCCAGCTCCTGGTCTCTTCTGTGTGCGGATCCTGGGCCTACGGTGAGTGTGCCTTTCTGTCACAAATCCAGCCTGCTGTCAGGGCACAGCACGGAGCTGCAGGGCTTGGAGCCAGGAGGGTCCCTCTGTAGTGTCCAGCAGGTTCAGGAAGGCTGACCAGGTGTCCTCCTTACATGGTGTGTGGGGACTGTCTGGAAGGGCGATGGCCAAGGAGGGACAGCACTTGAGGCCCTCATAGCTCACGTACTGCCTGTCCCAGCAAGGTGCTCTATGACCACTTCCCCGGACCTCCGCAGGCTGGCTGCCTCAGAACAGGTAAAGGGCTTCAAGCACAGCACCTCAGGACTGTCCTGGCGAGGACATTTGACAGCCCGTTGACCAGCTGGTGTTCTCAGACGCAAAGAGCACAGCACAGGTCATGTCTGAGAGAGCAGGATGGCCCGTAGATGAGGCAGGGACCGTGGGTGGGCAAGGAAGTGGGAAGGAACGGCTGCTTGGGGCCTGGTGGCCTTTCACCGCTGTCCCTGTTCGCAGGTCCAGCATAGACACAGTGGCCCAGGTGCGCAGAGTCCATCAGAGTGTGGCCTCCAAGGGCCCGAGCAGGTAATCCAGGCTTTGGGGAGAGGCCCCAGTGCTGTCTTCCAGGCCCTCCACTCAGGTGCTGCCTACACCCTGCCCCGCCCTATGATCTTGCCTCTCTAGTGTGTCCCAGACAGGACACTGGGGTCACCTAGCCAACTCTCCCCCATGCCATGTGCTCTGTCTCCTTAGCACACAGTCTGCTGTGCCCAAGGCTGCAGGGGGGGCTGTGGTTCCCAAGCCCTCCCATCTTCCCAGAAACCGGGCCGAGTATGTGGTGGCCAAGCTGGATGACCTCATCAACTGGGCACGCCGGGTAAGTCCCCTTCCCATCAGGGCTCTGCTGAGGCTCCTTCCCAAGGGCCCAGCTGCCCGCCCAGCCGTCACTCCGGATGGCTGGATGACGGCCTTCAGCAGACCTCCTCTGTCTCTCTGTGGTCCTGGCTATCCTGCACATCTTAAGAGCATTTTATTATATTTATCTGTTTTGTAAAGTGTGTGTCTATGCATGCCTGTGCACCATACCATGTGTGTAGAAGCCAGAGGACAGCTTGAAGGACTCGGTCCCCTCCTTCTACCATGTAGGTCCCAGGGATCAAATTCAAGTCACACATTAACTAGGTCCCTTCTCTTAAAGATGATTGGTTAACAAAGCTTGCCCGTTCCAGGTTCTCTGACTTACTGGCAAGTCCTTTACTCATTGAGACATCTCACGAGCGGATGAAAATGCCTTTTTAAGTTGTGGATTGTTTTATTGAGACGGCAGTTTCAGCCCAGACACATCGGCTGGGTCTCAGATTCAGGCGCAGGGCAGTCGGATCCATGAGGAGCTTATGCACTGTGGATAGAGTTCAGGGATTCCAAGAGGGGGTATTCCTGATGCCCAGTGCAGCAGCTTGACTTAGAGGCCACCTGAGTCCTGGGTCTGCAGCAGGCACTAGCCTCATGTGACTGCCAAGCCCTCAGTGTCACTGTGCCCACAAGGTGGAGGGTGTGTTGAACAGACGTGTGACCTGCCCCTGCCCTCACAGAGCTCCCTGTGGCCGATGACCTTTGGCCTGGCATGCTGCGCAGTGGAGATGATGCACATGGCCGCCCCACGGTATGACATGGACCGCTTTGGTGTGGTGTTCCGTGCCAGCCCGCGTCAGGCCGACGTGATGATTGTAGCTGGCACACTTACCAACAAGATGGCCCCTGCACTCCGCAAGGTACACCTGGTCTCCTTGGTTCCTTCTCCTGCCCAGCCCCCCACAGACACTTGACCTGAGTGTCTTTTAGGTGTACGACCAGATGCCTGAGCCTCGCTATGTGGTGTCCATGGGGAGGTGAGTGTGTACTCGGTGAGCTCAAGGCCAGCTTGAACTACATTAGTGAGATCCTGCTTCAAACGATAAAACATAAAGTGCCACGGTTAGGTTAGAGATTCACCCCAGCGTGCAGGAATATGGGGTCCATCCCCAGCGCCAGGTAACACAGGTAGGTGGCACATGCCTGTCATCTTCAGGTCATCTACTATGTAGTGAATTCCAGACTTTTGTGAGGCCATCTTAGATCCCACAGTCCCACCCCAGGTCCATCAGCAGAAATGCTTGGTTGAGGGCACTTTTCCATGTGATTATCATTGCCACTTGCATCCCAATTTCCCACAGAAGGTTCTAGAAGCCCCCTTTACTGAACCCAGTTCTTATCCAAATGTAGGGTCTGGCCCTTGTATTTTCTCCTCTCCCAAGGCCAGGATGAAGGGTGTGGGGTGGGCTGGGTGGACCTGCATCTGAACTGCCTCACCCTCTCCCTAGCTGTGCCAATGGTGGGGGCTACTACCACTACTCCTACTCGGTGGTGCGAGGCTGCGACCGTATTGTGCCCGTGGACATCTATGTGCCAGGTGAGGCCAGCCACCCTGCCCCGCTCCACCAGACAGTGTCCTGTGTCCTGGAGAGCGGAAGGACAGATGTGATGTCCCGGTCCCCCACTGCCCAGTCTGTCTTACTCTGTGTTCACTGGCCACTGCCCCCAGCAGGGCCTTCTGGCAGCAGCCTGCAGGGCAACAAGGGCCAGCTAAATGGGGAGGGGGCGCAGCTCCTGGCTGCGTTCCTGAGGCCTTTGGCATTCTGAGACCTGGAATCTCAAGATGCCCTGGCCCAAGCTTCCTGCCCATCTCCCTGACCCAGTGGTCCAGTTTCTGTGAGTGACTCTTCCTGAGGACCCCGCTGGTCACCAGAGTCATAACCTGGGCCCTTCTCTGTGTGGAGTGGGTGTCGAGAGGCCCAACACAGCAAGGACACTTATCCCTTCAAAGCCAACCCCAGAGTACCCCAAGAGTCTTCCATGTGTGCCCGTGGGGGTCTCAGCGTGTGTGTCCTTCAGGCTGCCCGCCCACAGCCGAGGCGCTGCTCTACGGAATCCTGCAGCTGCAGCGGAAAATCAAGCGTGAGCAGAAGCTGAAGATCTGGTACCGCAGGTAGAGCCACCAGGCCGAGCGGCTCAGCTCCGGAACCCCAGTGTGAATAAACCCACCCTAGTCCTGTGTGTGCTCTGTGTGGACTGTGGCCCAGTGGGGAGGCATCACACAGGGCATGTCCTGTGCCCTCTGTAAGGACTGCTGGCCCTGCCGTAGAGGAGCAGGAAACTGGAGGCCCCTCAGTCTCAATGGCTTGTGCGCTCACACCTAAGCCTTGGGGCTCAGACTGCGACTTCTGCCCACTGTGCAGCTCAAGCTAGTCACTCCCCTAGACACATCCCTGGCCTGCTGTCTGCCCTGGGAGGAGGAGACTCAGCTAGATGCCCCCTTGTATGAGCATGAGCCAAGGGTCTGTTTGCATGGCTCAGCCTCTGTGCCATGCAGATCTTCACTCTGCAGCTCGTGACAGCAGTGGCCCTGGGATCTGGCATTCCTCTCTTTAAAAGTATACACTGTTCCTCCAGCCTGGACACCTCCATGCCAGAAGAGGGCACCAGGTCAAAGTACAGATGGCTGTGAGCCATCATGTGGTTGCTGAGAATTGAACTCAGGACCTCAGGAAGAGTAGCCAGTGCTCTTATCCTCTGAGCCATCTCTCCAGCCCCAGGATCTGGCATTTCTAGCTGATGGGCTGGGGTGATACATCTTGGCAACCCAGGACATGGAAGGGGCAGGTGCCTGCCCATCCCAAGGGGAGTTTTTTTTGTGTTTTAACAGATAGGGTCAGCTGGGCGGTGGTGGCGCAGCCTTTAATCCCAGCACTCGGGAGGCAGAGGCAGGCGGATCTCTGTGAGTCTGAGACCAGCCTGGTCTACAAGAGCTAGTTCCAGGACAGGCTCCAAAACCACAGAGAAATCCTGTCTCAAAAAACAAACAAACAAAAAAACCATATAGGGTCTCTTTGTGTAGCCCTGGTTGTCCTAGAACTCACTTTGTGGACCAGACTGACCTCGAACTCAAGAGATCCACCTGCTTCTGCCTTCCAAGGGCTGGGGTTAAAGGTCACCATAACATGCCCTGCTCCAAGCTTTTAAGACAAGGCTCTGTTAAGGTTGGGACTCTCCAGGCAGAGGGACAGCCTGCTCCCTGCTGTAAATGCTGAACCTGGCCTTAGTGCTGGGGAAGGGGCTGTGGGGAGGATTTCTTGTGACAAGGGCAGGGTGTGAGCAGAGGGGTCTCTAGGAGCTGGGTATAGGCTACAGGCTGAGGCAGTCACTCTCAGGGCCAGGCAGGGGCTGCAGTGTGGACCTGGTTAGTACATTTGATAGCATACATTTGCAGAGTAAGGTGTCCTGGCTTGGTGTGGGCTGGGCTTCCTGCTGAAAATGGACAATGGTTCGTTGGTCATGTCTGGGCAGGGCAATGGGGCAACAGTGATGGATAACTGCATGTTCTGAACCCAGATGTGCCCTCCCTCCAGCTCACTGTCCAGCCACCAGTCCTTTTGTTAGGATTTATTTTATCCCTGAGCTCTGGGAAGGTAGCTGGGCCAGCAAGAGTGTCACAGTTTAGGGACAGCTGAGAGGCTGGAGCTCACAACTCCAGCCACCAAGGCACTGAAGAGGATATCCGCTCATTCCAACCTGGGCCAGTCGCTCAGTGCTTGGTGACCAGGGGAGCGATCATCTCAGGGAAGGCGTAGTAACGGCAGTCTGCTGGCGGCACCAGTGCCATCACCTCGGTGCGAATGTTCTCTCTCCGAAAGCCCGCCTCCTGCAGCGCAGGCACCTGTGTCTCCTGTAGGGAGGGGCACATGGGACAGGACTGGGGGTTGGTGTGACAGAACCTTGGCTTCTAGTCCCTGACAAGCATCATCACACAGACCCACTGCCAGCCTGCAGGTTCAGGAGAGCGTCAATCTCTAAGCTAAGTGTGGCCACACAAGTAGAGGGCAGTGGGTAGGGCCGCACTGGCACTGGGGATCCACGGGAGGCTTAAACAATGGGAAATCGCAGTACTGCCTGACCCACTGAAGACCTCTGGCCTCTGAGGTCAGAGGTCAACCACAGTCACTCCCAAGGTCACTGCTCCAGGCTTCGGAGCTATCAGGTGGTCGCACCTCAAACATGGTGGTGATGTCTGTGTACTTGGACTTCATCAGTTCCCCCCAGGATGTGAGGTTGCAGTAGGTGAGGACGCCCCCGGGCTTCAGCAAGCGGAAAGCATGGTTCTGCAAAGAGAGGCCAGTGGATGGGGTAGGGGCTGTGGGAAGAGAGGTGTCCCATGCCCTGCCCACCACTCCTGGCCCCACAGCCCCACCTTTATGAAGCTGAACTGGTGAGTGTGCCAGGTCTCCTCAGACAGTGGGTATGTGTCATATAAGATCCCTGCAGAGACAACACAGGCCTGGCAGACAGCATCGCACACCTCATCTGACCCAGCCACAGCTGCTCATTCCTGCCCTCTCTAGTCTGTCCCCAGTGCACACTGGAGGTGCGCAGAGGACCTCTCCTTACACCACGTACATCCTGGGACTCAGACCTGACGGCAAGCCCCACCAGTCTAATAGTGCAATGGCTGCCAAGAAGGACCGAGGGTCAGCATTTTCCCTGGAGCGTGGCCCCTTTGCTGGGCTCACAGAGCCTTCTCACCATCAAAGTGGCCATCAGGCAGTGTAGGCGCCACCTCCTCCCATAGGCCTTTCAAGGGAACAACCTTGGAAAGGAAAGAAGATTGGGGGTCAAATGGTTCCCCAGGACCACCTAACCCCAGGGTACTCCCAGATTGCCACCCCAGTGGTACCTTGTGTGGCTGTTGCAGGGCCCAGCCTTGTAGGCGCTGGAAGACCCCATCATTGCACTCAATAATCCAGTGTTCTTCTATGGGGGCCTGTTGCACCCTGGAGGCCGCAATGGCCATACCAAAGCCCACTTCCAGGACACGACCCCCTGGAAGTACAAAACACAGGGAGGCTGCCTTGGCTGGGGGGGGGGCGGTGGGAGACATGGGGCTGGGGCCCAGCTGCCAGTCACATGCCTCAAGGACAACCAGCCAGCGACAGAACAAAGTAACACAATAGTGTGGGCCCTGGACAGCTGCCAATCAGAGTGGCTGGCCTGGGAGGCTATGGACAGGCACAGCTCTTGTCTTGGACCTGATCCCAGGGATCCCTGGACTCTGAGCCCCTGCCCACGCTGCTGTTTGTGCTATGGCCCTTATCTGTGGAGTTAGCAAGGAACAAGCCCGGCTTGGATGCCTGACACCTGCAGCCCCCTTAACCCATGTTTCATTCATCACTTGACCCTAGGTCCCCATCTGCCTGCCGGGGGTGAACTTGAGGCTCATTGCCCATCTGCTCTGTTTTAGGCTGGGGAGCCCCAAACACCAATCAACCTCTCTCAACCAGCAGTTCCTGACCACAGCTGCAAGACAGCTGCCTCTCTGCTCAGTTTTCCCAAGCTATTCTTAGCCACAGTCCGGAGAGACTCCCGACCAGCCCCCGCCCCTCCACTCTGTCCCTCAGTTCCACTCAGGTCTGTGATCGGAAGACCCACCCTCCAAGCCAGCCCCAGGAATAGAAGTCTTTCCCCTCTGCAGAGAGGAAGTTACAGTTGGAGGCAGGCGCCTCTCATGTGCGTCCACATTTTGGCAACACCCTCCCTTCCTGGCCAAGGTGGTCCCGGGGTAGGTCCAGGCAAGGAAACTGAGGCACGAGCACGCATGGGAACTCCCGCACGTCTGAGCTGCAACCTCAGTTTCCTCGGACAGGGTACCTCTGGAGGAGGCTATCGCCGCCAGCGCATGCATGTAGGGGGTCTCCCAACGCTCCATCACCGGCTTGCCCAGGATCTGCAGGTGCGTGTCGGACGCGTCATAGGCCGCGGGAGCCGCTCGCCATGCGGGGCCGCAGTCCTCGCCGGGAGCGAAGAGCGGGCTGGCAGCAGAGGAGCTCATGGTGAGGTTCTGCACTTCAGGCCGGGAGGATGGGGCGGTGGAGCGGCGGCGGGGCTGCAGGAGGCGGGGTGGGGCGTTGACTGTGAGTCCTGAAACAGTTCAGCCAAGTGCTGGGATGGGAGGGCGGAGCCTGGGGCGGGGGCGGGGCCTATGGCCCTGAGGGTGTCTGGTGAGCTCGCCGGCGGGGCGAGGCCTACTGGCTAGGGCTGAGCCTGGGGAAGGAGTCCGGCCCAGGATTGGGTGGGTGGAGCCATCAGAAGGGGTGGGGCATTTCTCTGGGAGGATGTCCCTCCTACTGGTGTGGACCTGGGTAGTCCGAACCTGAGGATGAGATGGAGCATGCAGGCTCTGCTTTGGGTGGGGGCTGCTGGCTGGAAGAGTAAAGTTCTGTTAGGAGCGGATCTGTGGGCTGGGGATGATCTTGCAGTGATGGGCAGGGGAGGATTCCAGCCTTTTGCTATAGATGGGGCCTATGGGCTGGGACAGAATCCAGTCTTCTGTAAGGAATGCAGGCAGGAGCCCTACAGGATGGAGCCTGTGCTAGGGCAGAGTCCAGCCTTCTGCTAGAGGCGGGACCAGAGCGATGGGGTGGGGTCACCCTTCTGCTAAGTATGAGGGACAGAGCTAAGGAGCAGGGCCAGCGGGCTGAGGCGGTGATATCCAGCCTTTTGCCACGGATGGGGAAAGAGCCATGGGGTAGGTGTTTCTGAAATAGGATGAAATGTAGCCTTCTGCTAGTGGCCTGCTTCCACGGGTAGGGTGGGGCCTAGCCTGCTTGGGACTAGGTAGAACTGCCCGGGCCTATCTTTCGGCCGAGGGCTGGGGTTGGAAGCAAGGAGTCTGGCAACTAGGGTTTTTGTTTGGGGGCTTGGGTGGAGTTCAGCCTTTTGCAAAGGACGGGGCACGGTGATGGGGCGAGGCCTACGGCTCTGGGCGGGGCTTAGTTGTCTAGCCACGAAGTTGGAGCCATGAGGGCCCGGACCTACTTGCTGGGAACAGGCCAGTGTCGTGGAGAGTGTGATATGCCATCAGGTGCACGCCGAGGCTTCTGCAAGAGTGGGCCGAGATACATGGATCCATGGGCATTTTGAGCAAGACCTGAGTTTCTGCATTTGCCTGACTGGCTCACGCGGATTCTATTTTACTGTCCTGTCTGGAGAAGCTGCCAAACTTGCTGATCCCAACATGTCCTCTTAGCTGCTCCTCCAAGTTTATTTTTTATTTGTATTTATTTGTTTATTTAGAGATAGGAGCTCACGATATAGCCCCGGCTGGCCAGGAGCTTGCTATGTAGACCAGGCTGGCTTCGAACTCACAGAGTTCTGCCTGACTCTATCTCTGAAGTGCTGGGATTAAAGGTGTGGGCCATCACGGCTGGTCTAGACATGCACTGGCCTGGTGTGGTCCAATAAGCCCTCTCACTGCCCCTCTAATCTGCATTTGTTCCTGACCAGCTCCATTTTACCCCTAGAATGCTTGGTCTGGTGGGGCGTAGCTGCCTGATGGCTTTCCTGAGCAATGCTGGAAGAATGTCTGGAATAGTAAAACTATTAGCTCTCAGAATGAACTGCCGTGGTGTCTGCTGATGCCCTCATTGTACAGACGGGGAGTTAGAACCCTGACAGTCTCAAAAAAAAAAAAAAAAAAAAAAAGTTCTGATGATCTGGCTTCTACTTTGTTTGAGGGTTGGGGGGGTTGTTTTTATTTTTTTATTTTTTTTTTTATGTGTGCAGGTGTTGTGTCTGTATGCTGCCGCTGTGCAGTTTATAGGTGTGGGGTCTGTTTCTCTTCTATGCCTCCTCTGTGTGCCATGCCCGGGGAGGCCTGAAGAGGGCATCACATCCCCTGGAGCTCAGTTACTGGCAGTTGTAAGGCCCCAAATGGATGCTTGGAATCAATCCCTGCCCTCTGGAAGAGCAGCCAGTTCTCCTGTGGCTCCAGAGAGCCTTGAGCTCCCACACAGCCAAGCATGGCCAAGGCTGTCCTACCTCCCCAGAGCCAGGGTCACCAGTGTGTCCTGCCGTGCCCGGTCTGGGCTTTGTGCTCTCCCCAGTGCACTCCAGTCCCACACCAGCCTCTACACTCCACTACTCAGAGTGGTCCTTCTGCTGACCTCGTGTGGCCTCATTAAAACACGAAATGGGAAGCTTTGCAATGCCAGCACTCCGGACTCACCAGAGTTACGCGGGGAGTTTCTGTCTCCAAACAAAACTTTGGCCTGGAGCGCCTTTAATGGTGGGAAACAGAGGCAGGTGGGTCTCTGTGAGTTTGAGGCCGGCCGGGGAGCTCCAGCTTTCGCTTCAGTCTGTTTATGGGGTGAGCTGCTGCACCAAGCTCTGGAAATGAATTATTGGTTTGGTTTGGTTTGGTTATTGATACAGACCTCACAATGCAGACCAGATTAACCTCAGATCAGGCTGGCCTTGAACCTTCCTACCTTCCTAGCCTACCTTCCTAGCCCAAGTGCTGGGAAGACCCGTGATTCTAGGGATGGAGCCCAGGGCTTTGTGACTACCAGAAGAACACTCTTCCTGCTGAGCCCCAGCCCCAGTATCTAGTTTCTAAACAATATATTAGTTTAAAGGGCTCACACCTGGTCCTTCTGACCACAGCCTATGCCTTGTGTCCCCCGGTCTCCAGTGCTATTCACTCACCCAGTCCTCACAGGGTGACAATACTCTCTTTATGAAGGTGCTGCCCTTAGGCCTCACAACCTGAGTTTCATCTCTTGCATGTTTTCCTCTGACCTCTACATGTAGGGTCATGGCATGCTTTGAAAAATCATGTTTTTATTTGTTTTTGTTTTGTTTTGGTTTTTGAGATTGGGTTGCAGTTTGCAGCTCTGGCTGCCCTGGAGCTGCTGATCTTGTCTTGGCCTCCTGAGTGTTGGGGTGACCTGACACCCAGATACAATTCTATTTGTTTGTTTCAAGACATGATTTCTCTGTGTATCCCTGGCCATCCTGGAACTCAGAGATCTTTCTGCCTCTGTCTCCCAAGTACTGAGATTATTAAAGGTGTAATCACCACGCTGTGCTATCTTCAAATGTTTTAATGTCGGCCTGTGAGCATTTGGGGGCCCTTTTGTGCACAGGGATAGCTAGCATGGGGGCAGGGTAAAAAGACAATCTGTCCATGTGGAACTGTGAAGAGTCTGTAAGAATATATAGGCGGGGCAGCCATGGTAACATGGCTTTAGTCTCAGCACTCAGAGGCAGGGGCAGGTAGATCTTTGTGAGCTCCACACTAGCCAGACCTACTTAGTTAAACCTTGGTCTTTAAAAAAAAAAAAAAAAAAGCCAGGTGTATTGGCACATGCCTTTAATCCCAGCACTAGGGTGGTAGAGAAAGGCAGATCTCTGAGTTCAGGCTAAGTTGGTCTACAGATCAAGTTCCAGGACAGCCAGAGCTGTTACACAAAGAAACCCTGTCTTGCCGGGGGTGGGGGCAGCAATCTATGGATTGTAAGAACACTCAGAGCCCCAATCCCACCTTCCTTGTATTAGGGTCCCCTGCATTTTGCATCCCCCACACAGAGTCAGGCCCTCCTCAAAATTGTTATTATTCTGTTTTGTAATCCAAGAGAAGCTTTACACTGCCACCTGGGGCCACTCTTCTCTCGTGCCTGGTGTATTTTCCATCTGGGTACTTACGAATTACCATCATCTGGCGCCACAAACAGCACTTTGGGCCATGTGAGGCATTTATTGTTTGATTTTGTTGTTGTTGTTGTTTGAGAATGTCTCATGTAGCTGAGGATGACCTTGAATTCCATCTTGCGGGCTTGCATTGCCATGCCTGGTTTATATAGTGCTGGGGATAGAACCCAGGCCTTGGTCAGTCAGGACAGGTGCTCTACAAACTAAGCCATCACCTCCTTTTATTTGTTTGCTCATTTATTGTATTGTTGTTGTTATTATTATTATATATCTTTTTGAGACAGGGTCTCACTTTGTCAGGCTGGCTGCTTTTTCTTCTCTTTATAGTCGTTTTGAGGTGGGTATTATTATTACTGGTATTATTATTTACCTTTTTGACATAGCGTCTCACTTTGGAGCTCTAGTTGGACTGGAACTCGCTTTGAGGAGAGATAGACTATCCTAATGAGAAGATAACCAACAGACAATAGTGAGTTTGTCTGCCCATGTTAGTGGTACTGGGGGACACTGATTTTTTTTCATAGCCAGTGAACTTAATTAACTTTTACTTTGACCCAATCGGGCCTTAACTGAATGACCTTGGAGAGGTGAGTCAGCCTCTGTCACCCTCTGTATCATCTTCTGGGAAAGGGGAACATTTCTTAACGTGAACGTGCAGCCTGTGTTCGAGCCCTGATGGGCGGACACGGACTTTATTTCACGCAGGCTCCCACGCAAGACCAAGTTTCGCGAGTGGAGAAAGGGGAATCTGCAATTGCGCCTGCGCCCGGCACCACATGCACCCGCACGCACGCACGTGGCTGGCTCCCTCCGCGCGCCTTCTGAAAGCGAGAGACCGCAGAGGACTACATTTCCCAGAAGTCTTAGACTCGGCGGGGCGGAAGCGCGTGGCTCGGCTGTACCCGTGGCGCCGGCGCAGAACCTTGTAGTCTGCCTTCTCAGGCAGGCACGCACGCGCAGCGCGCCCCTGGCTCCGCCCCAGGAGGCCCCGTGCGGGAGCGCGCCCGGGCGTGCGCAGGGCGGCGGCGCGGCGGCGCGGGGACGCGCGGCGACCGTTGGCGCGGAGGGAGGAGGCTCAGCGCCGCCGCCGTTGCGCAGATCCGGGCCGCGGCCGCGGGGAGGGACGAGCGGTGACCTTCCGGAGGAGCGGGGCGCAGCGGGCCGGGACGGGGCGCCATGAACAACGCGGGCGCCGACGAGATCGGGTGAGGACACGGGGCCGGGCCAGCCTGGTAACGAGGGAGGCCGGGGAGCCGGGGCGGTCGGGCCCGCCGGGCCGGGACTTAAGGGGAGAGCCGGGGTGCTGGGGGGCGCCCCAAAGGCACCCCAGGGATAACTGAAGGGACCCAAGGTAACAACTCACGCGTCAGAAGAACTGTAAATGATAGTGGACGGGTTAGGGGGACCCCATAGCATAACTCATCGTACTCAGAGACCCCGAAATAATAATCAGGGTATTGAGGATCCCTAAGAGGAGCCCTGGAGTCAGGAAAGCACTATAGAATAATTAGGGATGCTGAGACCCCCACAGGAGATCCAAGGTGCCAGTGAGACTCCAAAGGTGGACCAGGGTCCTTGGGAACCCAAATATTAAATTCGTGAAGCTGAGGGACCTCCAAAGAGTCGATTATAGATCAGAGAAACCCCGTAGGATAACTCTGGGGAGTGGGGAATTGTAAAAGAAAGATTACAGGACACGGAGACCCTGTAAAATATATTAAGGATGCTGAGAGACTCCAAAGGATAGATAAGAGGTCAGAGATTCCCCGCCCCCCCCATAAATTAGGTTATGGGTGCTGAGGGGTCCCAAAGTCTAACAAGTCAGGGAGACCCCATGGGATAACTTAGGGATACCTATATAGAACTGCAGGGAAGAGGAGGACCACAAAGAATAGGTCAGGATGTTAGAGGGCTTCCTAAGTGAAGCTCTGGCGGTCAAGAAGTATCCAGTTATAATTTTGGAGGTTGTGGGAACCTCCAAATGAGAGTTCCGAGATTAGGGAGGCTGTCAAATGATAGTTCATGGAACTGATAGACACCAAAGGCTAGGTCAGGTGTTGGAGGGACCTAAGTGGATCGTGGGTGTCAGGGAGACCAAAGTTCAGGAGCACCAAAAAATAGATTAGGTGTCAGGGTGCTAAGGGACCCTACACAGGAACTAGGGCTCAAGAGGGTCAAGTGGATGGGTGCCAGGAAGCTCCTGTAGAAAAATTTAGGGGACTGAGGGACCCTTCCAAAGGATAGATTGGAGGTAGGGGTCCCCATAAGTTGAACTATGGAGTTAGATACCAAAGGATAGGCAAAGGTGCTGAAGGAACCCCAAAAAGGATCCTTGGTGCTATGGGAACCACAAGCCATAATTGCATTTAAGGGGAGATTGTACAGGTAAGGAGTAAGGAGACTAGGGAGGCCGCCAGCAGTAGCCACAGGAGAGCCCAGGGCATAGCTAAAGAACTGCGGAGACCTGAAGGTAGCTGGCCAAACTAGGGGATACCAAAATGGACACCCCAAGTCAGGGAGGCCCAGAAGGATAGGTAAAGCCTCAAGGAGACTTTTTTTTGTAAATTTAAATGAGAGCTCAGGGTCATGGAGACACCAAGAGCTCTATGAGCTTGGGATTCCAAAGTGGCGCTCAGGGAGGTAGAGGGGACATCAGATGATAACTTGGGGACCAAGGAGACTCCAAAGAATAGGTTAAAGTATAGGGAGACCCCAAAGGGGAACCTAGGGAGGTAAGTGACTCTAAAGGATAGCCCACGGGGGTTTGTGGGACCTCAGAGAGATTCTCTAGTGTGTTAGGGAGCTCATAAGAGGGAGGCTCTAAACAGTGGTTCTGGGGGGGTCTGGGAACCCTGAAAGAGAAACTCAAAAGCCAGGAAGACCTTCTCACCCCTGAAACAGCTCAGTAGGCTAGGACACCCAGAACAAGAACTCAGAGTGCTGGGGGAGTATTGAAGGGAGCTTGAGTCCTGGAAGCCTTAAATAGTAGCCTGGATGGATGGGAAAATCTCACATAGGCCCAAACAGTAGCTCAGAATACGGGGGCTTGGTGCAGAGTGCTAGGAGACCCAGAAATAAGACTGAAGGATTAGGGAACCACCAGAGGGAAGCTTTTAGAGCTGTAGAACCTGATGTGGGACTCGGGGAGGTCACAGAGGAGTTCAGGGACTAGGGAACCCCAGGTAGGGGCTTTGGTGGACTCTGTGATATCAACCAGAGCTTGAGGGGTCTAAACAAATCTTGAATTCTAAAGGGACCTGATCTAGGAGCCTGAGGTCCTTTGGGATCCTGTTTGGTACATCTTGGGTCTCACCAGTAGGCCTTTTATGCTGCTCCTCAACTGCTTTGTCAATTTTCTGGCCCAAGGGTCTCTGAGTGGCATTCTGAGGCTCCCCCTACAGGCTCAGGAACTTGGCGGGTTGATGCACATGGTCAGGCATGGTGTGGGTTCATTTTCCTACACACATAGCTTATGCCACCTGGGTTGGGAAGACAGTCTCCCACACTGTACTTTGGGGTGCTCTGGTTCCTCTCAGTCTTCCTGCGTCATGGTTCCTTCGTGATTTCTCTGCTTCTGTAGGAAGAATCTGGCTGTTCTCGGACAGGCTTCCTGGGGAGGTGGTGAACTGCCTAATGCCCTTGGTGTTGAGTGTGCTTGGCACAGAGGACTTAGGTATAGTGAGCAAGGGGTGCCCCTCTGTGGCTCTTTCCCGGGATCAGAGCTGAAGGAAGGAGGCTGCTGCACTTGGGCCTCAGCCATGAGCTTGAGCACCGTTCTGGTGCCTCTGTAGGTTTGTGGCATCCCTGCTCATAGCTTGGGCTCTGAAGGGCGTCTGTGGGCCTGGGAGGCAGGTCAGAAGTTGCTGGCTCTATTATCTGCTGCAGGCCTTTCCTGGGACAGCATAGACTTCAGGACATTGTGATGTACCAGACCCTGCTGCACCATTGCAGCCTCGCACAGACTCATTGGACAGTAGGATTAGGTGTTTAGACTGGACGAGCCTGGGACTCTGTGGGTCCCCAGGAAGCTACCCAGAGGTCCAGTTTGTGTTTGGTTTTGGTTCTCAGATAGGGTCTCACTACTGGCTCTGACTGTCCTGAAGTGCACTACAGTCCAGGCTGGCCTTGAACCTAAAGAGTTGGACCTGCCTCTGCCTCCACACCCAACCTTTGTTGGTAAGTTTTAAATTTTTTTGTTTAGGTGCTGGGGACCTACCTACTCTAGGGCCTGGATCTGTGAAGAGCCAGATGCTAAAATTGCAAATCAGGGTCTCCCGCAGTTGGTTTCTGAGAAAGCGTAGCAGCCGGTCATCAGAGTGGACATCCGAGGTCCCTGATAGAGCTCCTTGCTGGTAGAGCTGTTTTAGAGGCATGGAGGTCCTTCTGTGCTTTCCCTATACACGCTGCCCTGGATTCATTGCCTGTCCCCAATCCATGTAGGTAGGTGTATTTGCTGGGAGCTTCGGGTCCTGGTAGGAGCTACCCATCCTTTCTCAAGGCCACTGCTAGCCAGGACCTGTGACGTAACTGTCCTCTCCCCAGGAGGTGGAAGGTAGATAGTGGCTTCAAGACCACGTCTTGGGAAGATAGCAAAGGGACCATCCTTCGCGTCACCTCAAAGTTGGGCTTGTGGATTTTTTTGTTTGTTTTCTGGCACAGAGCTTTGGCTGGTCTGAAACTTTGTTATGTAGACCAGGCTGGCCAAAGAAAGACAGAGAAATCCACCTGCCTGTCTTCTGAATTCTGGGATTAAAGGCATCTACCACCATGCCTACATTTATTTATTTATTTATTTATTTATTTATTTATTTATTTATTTATTTACTTATCTGTTTGTTTGTTTGTTTGTTTTTGATTTTTCAAGACATGGTTTCTCTGTGTAGCCCTGACTATCTGTAGAACAAGCTGGCCTCAGACTCACAGAGATCCTCCTGCCTCTTCCTCCTGAGTGAATGTTGTGATCGAAGGTGTGTACCACCACTCTCAGCCTGCATATCTTTTCAAGGTGTGTGTGTGCCCCTTCCAGGTTGTCAGGCATGGTGACAAGTGCCTTGATGAGACATCTGGTTGGCCCAGAGGGTTGGAATCTCTGAAGGGAGTGTAGACGTGCATGCCACGTCCTGAGTCTGGTTTTCTCTGCTGTGTTAAGTGCGGGAGGTTGGCCTGCTTGCTAGAGCTATCACAGGTGGCCCAGTTTGGTCTGTTTCCTGAGTGTCAGGCCCATGCCCGTGTTAAGACAGAAGGTCCCCTAGGGTGGCCCAGGTCACTCTGCTCTTCAGCTCCCACAGTGACAGACCTATGGGACAGGGTGGTGGAGAAAAATTCATCTGGTGGCTGGTGTCTGTACTGACTGCTGTATGTCATGGGAAGAGTGAAAGGCAGGCAATCTGGGCATGCTGGAGACAAAGTCTTCACAGGAAGACTTGGGTCTGTGTGTGGCCTGGAGGAGGGTCTGGCTGTCTTTTCTGGATGTGGATGCTGGGCATCTGAGATTGGGTTGAGTATCTTGTTTTCTTGTGGCACTACTGGCAGGTGGAATGCAGTATCAGGGCCCAGCTCATTATTCATATTGTGTCCCATCTGAAGGCCCCCACTGTGCAGTGTCCCTACCCTGGGGAGCACTGAACCCTGGAGGACACCCTCAGACCTCAGCCAGCAACTGCTGTAGGCTAACTGCGGTTGCTCTTTCTGGGACAGTTCATTGGAGGGGGTATACTTGCATCGGTCTTGGAGTACTCTGTGAAGATAAATATCTCCTCAGCCCTGGGGCTGTGTCGCGGGGTGGGGTGTCCTGGGCCTGCATGGTGCCTACAAGGTCCAAGGTTCTCTAGGTTCAGAGAGACTGGTGTGAGGGCAGCAGTTGGGGTGACTCTGTTGTCACTTCATTTGCAGGCCATGGCTGGACTGCCTCTGGCCAGGGCCTTTGCTCCCTGACCCCAGTTCAGGGGCTGCAGGTATTGTGTTGTGGGTGCCTGCTGTGAGCTTGACTTGTGTCTTTGAACTGACTTCACAGCCTTTGCTGGTGAGAACCCATCTCTTTTTCAGAGAGAGTCTCAGGGTCACTGGCTTGAGTGGCTTTGGGGAAGGGGTGGGATAGGATGAGCAGGCACATGGGATGGGAGTCGTGCATGGGTGTGTGGGTGTCTGTAACACTACTATTTCTTTCGGGGGCTGCCATTGTAGGGATTGGGGTTGTGGCTTGGGCCACGAGACAAGTGCATGTGCACTGAGGGCCATCTGGGAGGGTAGAACCACCAGTAGACGTTGTTAGAAATGAGGCCCCTTAGTCACATTCTCATTCACTCCTGTCAGTGGGGGTCACATGTCCTTGTAGGTGAGTTGGGGAACCAGTCTGGGAAGGCGCAGCAGGGGGGCTGCCTGACCGTGAGCTGCCAGAAACCTCTAAGGAAAGTGATGGCTGCAGAATGTGGGGTGTGGGATGCCAACCATGGCAGGATGCCCATAAGTGACAAGTTCACCAGCTCCCCCTGGAGGCCCCTTGATCAGTGCTGTCACCCATAGCCTGCCTGGCAGAGTTGTGTGCGGGCTTTGCTGGCCTTTAATCTGCAATTTGCCTTCACCTTCCCTCCATAGCCAGCCTGGGTCTTAGTGGCTGCCTCCCGGGGCTCCGGGGGCTGGCCAGCAGGCCCTCCCAAGGGTCTGGCTTTCCTTCCTTTCTCTCTCTTACTTGGTTAAATACTTGCCCTCCACCCCAGGCATAGAGAGTGGGTTCAGCCACAAAGGAAGTAAAACCTGCATCCTGAAGCCTTCTAGAACCTCTGTGAGTATGGGCCTGTCTCACCTGATGGGCTCTTCTGAGCAAAGCATAAAGCACAGGCCAGGAGCCCTGCTTTCCTCAGATACAGCCGGAAACAATAGCCGCACCAGCAATGGGACAACTCCTAGGTTCCATCTACAATGCAGCTATGCTGGTGACATAGCTGGTTTTTCCTCTCTCTCTCTCTCTAAACTTGTCTGCCTTTAATCCCAGCACTTAGGAGGCAGAGGCAGGCAAATCTACAGAGTGAGTCCCAGGACAGCCAGGGCTACACAGAGAGAAACCCTGTCTCCAAAAACAAACAAATGAACAAAATCTTATTTGGTCTCCGACTTCTGATCCTTCTGTCACAGCCTCCTGTGCTGGACTTTGATGCGTGTGCTACCACACTTGGCACTCTCCCAGTACTGCAAGGGGGTGCTGGACCCACCTGACCGGTTCCTCTTCCTGGCCCAGTAGCCTCCTGCTTTGTTAGGAAGGCCTGCTGGCAGCCTGGTGTTGCTTGCTCTGTTTTGGTTTCAGTGGGTATACCTTGCCCTTCCCAGGCTGTGTCCTGAGGAGACACGTGGTCTTATGTTAATGAGGCTGGGCCCTGAGCCACCTGCATGATTGCCCAGCCTGGATCCCTTGCACAGATTTGGTCCCAGAAGGGCAGTGGGCTAGCAGCCTTGCTGTCCCCCTTCCACACTGTGAAGTGAGGGACCTGTGTGGTTACTCATGCTTTGCCATGGCTAGCACCTCTGTTATGGGACTTGGCTGTGAACGGTGCTTGGGCCACTTGAGGCTCTCATGTCTCTGGTTTCTAGCCTGGCTCTGGCGTTTCCTGCAAGGTGAGCAGGGTTTTTTGTTTGTTTGTTTGGGTTTCTGTTTTTGTTTTTTGTTTTTTCGAGACAGGGTTTCTCTGTGTAACAGCCCTGGCTGTCCTGGAACTCGCTCGGTTGACCGGGTTGTCTTCAAACTCAGAGATCTGCCTGCCTCTGCCTTGTTTGCTGGGATTAATGGTGTGCACCACCACCACCTGGCTGAGCAGATTTCTTGTGTTTTGGAATGATGGTGGCGCTGGCTCTGTGGTCCCTTCTTGCTCAGGGACTTGCCCCAGGTGTCTTGTCTAGGGTCAGTAAGCAGAGCTACGGGGGCAGACTCTCCTGACTGCTGGGTGTGGGTGTGGGGGGAGTGGTTGCATGGCTCCTGAGCTCCTAAGTGTCTCAGGTGACAGTGAGTGCTCTCTGCTGAGGCCATGGGCCATCTGATACAGTTGCTGCTGCTTCGCTCTGAGTGCAGCTGGCCTTGGAAACTGGGCCATACAGATGGGTTCCCCAGGCCTTTCGGGGGCCACTGTTGTCCGTGGCTTCGTTGGGCCATGTCCTAACATCAGTCTTTCTCTAGTTGACTGTCTTTTGGGCTTATGCTGCAGCTTCTCTCCTGAGGTGACGTGTCTGCAGAAGCTGCCTGTGGGCACAGTGGCTCTTTTCCTGGTAGACTGACTCTGACAGGGCCATTTCTGTGCCAGCAAGGTTATTTCTTGTGTCTGCCATAGTATGGGTGCTAGAAGTCCTGTGCTGAGCTCTGCAACCCACAGGGTGACTGAGCACATCCCTCTGCCTGTGGGCATGCTGTGGGTGGGACACCCTAAAGGGATCGGCTGACCTGAGCCTCCTCTCCCTGCAGGAAGCTCTTCGTGGGTGGCCTGGACTGGAGCACCACTCAAGGTAGGAGCTGTGGCATCCCAACCATGGACAGTCTTGGCCCTGGTGTCTGTGTCCCACAGCAGAGCTTGCTCTGAAGTCAGCATGCCTAGGTGGGGGTGCTCTCCTTCTCCAGCCCTGCCCTCCCGTGCCCTGCAGTTAGTCCACACCCTGCTAGCACAAGGCAGGATGGCCTGGCATGTGAGTCTGTGCTGTCTCCTTATACCTTATGCCCTCTTCCGCAGTAGTTAGCTGCCAGGCATCTTGGGTGAGGCTGGTGCTCTCCAAAGGCATGTTTGTGTGTACACACTTGTGTGCATTTTATGTTCGTATGTGCTGCGTCTATGCCTGAGCTAGAGACGTGTGTGCTTTTGTTCCCGCCTCTGAGCAGAGACTCTGCGCAGCTACTTTTCCCAGTATGGCGAGGTTGTGGATTGTGTCATCATGAAAGATAAAACCACCAACCAATCTCGAGGCTTCGGGTTTGTCAAGTTTAAAGACCCCAATTGTGTGGGGACAGTGCTGGCCAGCAGACCACACACCCTGGATGGCCGGAATGTGAGTGACTTCATGGGTTCTCCCCATAGTTGACTGCAGGGTTCAGGCTGCTGAAGATTGGGTGTATTAGAGGCCTGGAGGCGACAAGCCCTGGGGTGTGGTGGGTACTTGCAGTAGTGGCCAATGTAATGCCCTTTGCAGAAGAATTGACTTCTTGCTCACCTCTCTGGCTTGACATTTCCTACAGATTGACCCGAAGCCATGCACACCTCGGGGGATGCAGCCAGAGCGAACGCGGCCCAAGGAGGGCTGGGTAAGGCTGGGTTGGGCTGGGTGCTTGGGTTCTACTGGAGGATGGTGGGTGGCCATGTCCTCTGCTCTGCCCCGACACAAGGGGAGTGGGATTCCAGGGGATGTTGGAGCTTGAGAGCCAAGCACCTTCATCTTGGGCTGGGTGCAGATTCTCACTAGTCCCGCCTAGGGGGGTGGGGTGGCTCATGCCCTTAGCAGCAGGAGCCTGCCACTTGTGGTCACATGGCTGCGCATCTCGGTATTCCCTTTGTGGCAGCAGACAGCCTTCCCTTTCACATGGGCCTGCTGAACAGGCAGGAATGGCGGCTTGTGCAGGAGATTGTGCGTACACTATGCATGGCTCCTGGGGCCTTTGCGAGTGGCTCACTTGTTTGGGAAGATGGTCTCAGACTCTCAGAAGCTGGGATTTAAGGTGTGAGCTGCCATTCTTCGATAACTTTCAAATTTTATTTGTATTTTTTACAAATATGTGGGTATCTTGTTTGCATGTGTGTCTGTGCAATGCTGCTGCTTGAGTGCCTGGTGTCCAAGGAGGCCAGAAGAGGGTGTCAGATTCCCTAGAGCTGGAGTTCTAGGGAACTGATAGTTGTGAATCACCATGTGGGTGCTCAGGGTCAGACTCGGGTCCTCTGGGAGAGCAGCCAGTGCTCCTACTCACTGAGCCATCTCTCCAGCACTTTCCTAGTAAGGCATTCCCTCTGGCAGGTGGTCTTTGGGTCCCAGGTCCAGGAAATTTATGACTGCTGACAGCTTCACTCCTTCCTTTTGGGATTTTGAGACAGGGTTTCTCTGTAGCTTTGGAACCTGTCCTGTAGATCAGGCTAGCCTCCTGCTTCGGCCTCTCGAGTGCTGGGATTAAAGGCATGTGCCACCACCTCCTGGCTACCTTTTCTTTTAAGAAAGTCATTTTCCAAAAGAGTTGTAAGCCTAGCACAGCTCTGTGCTTGCTAGGCTACAGCTTTGCACACAGAGACCTCATCAGGGGTGTCCTGCTGTGGGCACCATGGACTGGCTGGCTCTGCCTCTTGGGGTTCTGGAGGTTATACACTGAAACTTCACAGTGTGGCCTGGCCTAGCACACTGTGCATATGAGCATCTTACCTGGGTCAGCCCACTGTCATTAGCACAGTGATATGCTTCCCTGAAGTCCAGTATGTCATGTAGCCCAGGCTAGCTAGGAACCAGGATCCTCCTGCTTCAGCCTCCGAATGCTAGGCTGATAGGCCTGTGTGCCATAGCCAGCTAAGTTTAGTCTCTTAACTCAAAGTGGTTAGGACCACGGGGAGTACAGTCCTCACACATGGGATCACGGGGGACTGTGTGGTCCTCATGCATGGGGCTATGGTCAGGAGAGGGGGGCAGGCTTATGTCCTCTGGCTGCTCTAAACTTCCCTAAGTCCCCTTGTCTCCAGGTTCTCACTGCCAACTGGGAGCCCTGAGACTGCCTTTGAGCTTTTTAACTTTGCCCAAATCCCCATATGCACTGGGAGTGTAGGTCATTGATGGTCACTTTCTAGCATATGGAAGGCGCCAGGACTGTCTCAAGCACTGGAATAAAAAAGGAAAGAAGGAATGCTAAACCCCTGTCTATCTCTACGGTGTAGGCCGTTTTCATCTTTTTTTCCCCCCTTGTTTGTTTTTTGAGATAGCCCTGGCTGTCCTGGAACTCACTCTGTGAACCAGGCTGGCCTTGAACTCAAAAGATCCACCTGCTTCTGTGTCCTGGAGTGCTGGGATTAAAGGCGTGTGCCACCACTGCCTGGCCGTTTTTTTTTTTTTTTTTTTTTTTTTTGAGACAGGATCCTCTGTAGCTCTGGTTGGCCTGACATTGCAGTGTTTTTTGTTTGTTTGTTTTGTTGTTGTTTTGTTTTGTCTTTTGTGGTTGCTTTTACTGGTTCTAATTTTTTTAATTTATTTATTATGTATACAATATTCTGTCTGCATATATGCCTGCCTACCAGAAGAAAGCACCAGATCTCATCACAGATGGTTGTGAGCCACCATGTGGTTGCTGGAAATTGAACTCAGGACCTTTGGAAGAGCAGGCAATGCTATCTCTCCAGCCCCAGCCCCCCTGGTTCTATTTTATTTTATTTATTTGTTTGTTTGTTTGTTTGTTTGTTTTGGTTTTTCGAGACAGGGTTTCTCTGTGGTTTTGGTGTCTGCCCCGGAACTAGCTCTTGTAGACCAGGCTGGTCTCGAACTCACAGAGATCCGCCTGCCTCTGCCTCCCAAGTGCTGGGATTAAAGGCGTGTACCACCACCGCCCGGCCCCTGGTTCTAATTTTTAAATTACATGTTTACTGTATGTCTGTGGGTATTCATGCCACAGTGTGCAGGTAGATGTCAGAGGACAGCTCTGAGCTGTTTTTCTCCTTTCAGTGTTCTCCAAGGCAAAGTGTGTGCTGCCAGAGAAATCGTGCAGGTGCCTGTGTGCTGTGTCCCAGAGTGGTGTGCAGTTCTAGCTTGTGCTCTGCCTTAGCTGAACCAGGCACTGTCTGAGCTGGGGTGGGTGGAGGTGGGGATGGGAGGTACACTCTTCTTTTTTTAAAAAAGTATTCATTGCCGGGCGGTGGCACTCGGGAGGCAGAGGCAGGCGGATCTCTGGGAGTTCGAGGCCAGCCTGGTCTACAAGAGCTAGTTCCAGGACAGGCACCAAAGCTACAGAGAAACCCTGTCTCGAAAAACCAAATATATATATATATTGTTCTTATCTATATGAGTACTCTATCTGAATGTATGTTTTTGTGCCAGAAGAAGGCATCATATTTCACTATAGATGGTTGTTATCTACCATGTGGGTGGTGGGAATTGAACTCAGGACCTCTGGAAGAGCAGCCTAGTGCTTTTAACCACTGAGCCATCTCTTAACCCCCCCTTCTTTTTCTTTTTCTTTTTTTTTAAATATTTATTTATTATGTATACAATATCCTATCTGTGTGTATGTCTGCAGGCCAGAAGAGGGCATCAGACCTCATTACAGATGGTTGTGAGCCACCATGTGGTTGCCGGGAATTGAACTCAGGACCTTGGGAAGAGCAGGCAATGCTCTTAACCACTGAGCCATCTCTCCAGCCCT
>NW_026068096.1:1391786-1509312 GCF_014885135.2 Alexandromys fortis | reverse complement strand
TTTTTTTTTTTTTTTTTTTTTTTTAAGACAGGGTTTCTGTGTAGCTTTGGAGGAGCCTGTCCTAGAACTAGCTCTTATAGAGAGGTATATACTTTTAATCTTAGTATTATTGGGAAGCAGAGGCAGGTGGACCTCTTGACTTTACAGTCAGCCTGTTGTACATTCTACATATTGAGTTTCAGGTAGACCAGGACTGCATGGTGAGACTGTCTCCATAATAACAAGTAAAAGCTGTGCAAGGGACAGAGCAAATGATCTGCGTCTGGTGTCCCAGCAGTGGACAGCCCAAGGCAACAGGACTACCATGAGTTGAAGGCCAGCCTGTGTTACATAGTGAGACCATCTCAAAAAGAACAACAAGCTAGGCGGTGGTGGTGTACACTTTTAATCCCAGCACTTGCACTTGGGAGGTAGAAGCAGGTGGATCTTAGTGAGTTTGAGGCCAGGCTGGTCTATAAAGCAAGTTCCAGGACAGCTGGGGCTACAGAGAAAAAGACAAAAAAAAAAAAAAAAAAAAAAAAAAAACCTACAAAACTATGGAAAGGGTTTTGTGGTAGCTAAGCCGTGGGGGAGCGGGCCACCAAAAGTCACTGACCCTCCTCCTCCTCGACAGCAGAAAGGACCCAGGAGCGACAGCAGCAAATCCAACAAGATCTTTGTGGGGGGCATTCCCCACAACTGCGGTGAGACGGAGCTCAGGGAGTACTTCAAGAAGTTCGGAGTGGTGAGCTCTGTGCGCTGCTCTGGCCATCCTGGGCACCTCCCTTGCCATGCCTCCACCCTTACTTCTCCCCATCAGTGTTGCCCTGGGCAGTGGGGAGCTAGCTGTGGCTAGGAGACGTGCTGCCTGTGGGGGTCAGGCAGCTGACCCTAGTGAGACCAGATCCCCTGGACACGTGGACTTGTGCCCACATAGGGTTCTGATGTGGAAACCACTGGCCTCCTGGCGGCACTATTCCACTTGAGCTCTGCCAGAGAGCCTGGAGCTCCTTGTGTGGCCTTTCCTCTGCTCCCTCTGGGTTCTTGAGCTGCTCTGTGGGGCAGATAAGACTGCAGGAGCCTGAGCTGCTAGGCATTGTATGGAGGTGTGATCAGGCAGGCATGACAGCAACCTGGGGACCCTGGGAATGCTTATTACTCTGGGGTGGTGTGTGTCCATCAGGCAGGGCAGGGCATGGCATAGGAAGACTGCCTGGTGTCTCCCAGACCTCGTCCCTCCTGGGCTATGCAACCAGGATCACAGCTGCCTCTCATTTGCCTGGTGCCCTGGGACCTCCTGGAACTGGGGCTGAATAGCTCTGGTGCCTGCATCATCCACCCTTTGTCCGCAGGTCACCGAGGTAGTCATGATCTATGATGCAGAGAAGCAGCGACCTCGAGGTAAGGACTGAACCCGTTCATCCTGACCCATGTCCTCCCCTCAGATGGCAAACTATCTCGCCCTAGACAGGCCAGGGTCGGATGCTACACAGCCAGTGCCATTGGGCCACATGCCAGACAGATCCATGCTTCCCATTCATATCACACTCTGTCCCCGCCTCCCTGTGGGATGGATGTTCTGACCACCTCGCATGAATACCAACACACCGTCTGATTTTAAAGGGCTCAGAACACGGGCTTCTAAGCCCTCATTTGTTCTCGCTGCCCGCGTCTGACTGAGCACTGCCTAGCTCTAGCCAGGCTAAGCAACACCCCTAGACTCCTGCCCTCACTGCCTGCACTCACTCCATGCTGGCCAGGGAGCAGGTGACACCCTCGCTCTCCAGCTCTTTTTTTGTTTTTGTGGCTGTTTGTCCCCCACATTTTTGGTTCAGTGTCCATTTTGGGCCATAGTGCTCCACGGTGCAGGACCTCCACCTCCCCCAGCCCTCGCTGCCTTGTATTGTATGTCCCTCCCTCGGCTCACAGTCTCCATTCACCTGTCCCCTCAGCAAAGGCGCCCATGGCGCCACCACTCGGGAGCATAGTTTGCCATTTGAGCCTCCTCCACTCGTCCAGGACGCACTGCTCACTCGTGTGGTTTAGCTGTTAAGTCTTAGTCTTAATTTACGGTAGACATACATGCTTAATGACGTACGTAGTATCATAGAATACGGTACCGTTAAGTAAGCTGTCTCCTCTCTCTGTGATTGTCTGTGATTAACGATGTCTCTCTAGATCTCTCTCCAGGTGCTAAGTTAAGTCACACAGGTACAGGCCCGCCCGCAGTCAGAGGACGGAGCGGCTTTGCTCCCGTGGGGTGTAAACGAAGTTTCAGTGTGTTTGTCCCGCTGCTGCCTCTGACACAGCGTTGTAGACAGCCTGTCCCGGCTTCTCCCCCACGACCCACGGCCTCTTGCACTGTGCCTGGACCCAGCCAGCCCGGTGGCTTCAGACACTCCCGCCGTTTGAGAGAATGTCAACTTTTCAAATGTCTTCATCACTATGTTGTGTTCCAAATGCCTCCTCTGACTTTGTGAAGCCTCGGTGTGCGGGACTCTAAGGGCAGCTCCTAGGCGCTCCCGCCCATGGCTGGCACAGCTGCCGCCGCCCTCCTGCCACCCTCACCTGGCCTGGCCAGACCCAGCTAGTGTTGCTGGCCTGTGCTGGAGGGGCAGCAGGAGCTGGGCCAAGAGCTTTGGGGCTGGCATGTGGGCCTATGTCCCTGGGGGCTTGGAAGTGTCCCAGTGGGTGGCAGATAGAAGTGGTTGGGTTAGCAGGGCCCTATAGCACCTCTTCTCTTTCTTGGCTTTGCTGGCTCCTCCAGGATCTTGGTGGGTCTCAGTGTTCCTCTTCCTTCCTGTTCCGTGTCTGCTGACTTCAGATAGCAGGCTGTCTTGTCCCTGCAGATCTCTTGGTCCCCAAGAACCCTGTCTGTAGTCTCCTTTACTCTCCTCTGTCCTCTGTCCCTGGTCTCATCTCTTCAGCCTCCAGCTCCTATAAACTCTACCTTTACCGTTCCATCTGGCTTCTCTCGTGCCCTGATACCGTCTGTGTAGGACAGCAGGAGCCCCTAGCCCCATCTGCCCTCCTCTCCCATGTCACCTCTGTCCCTCAGCCCCATTTTCCTGTCTCCATCTCTTTCCCCCCATGTCCACATAGGGCTGTTTCCCTGTTTGAGCTGCAGTGTCCCATCTGATCAGTTGTGGTTCTGTCCCAAGCCACTCCTTCCCAGCTCCCTGTCCTGCCCAGGGTCCCTAGTCACTCAACCTTCTGCCTCTGCTGTGAAGTTCTCTTGGAGCCTTTGGCACTTCTGTCTTGAGCCTCCTACACCCTTTGTTCCCCGAGGTCTCTGGGCCTGAGCGCCGCATGAGATGCTAGAACCAAAGGCCCTGTCCTTCCTGCCCCTAGCCGGGTGACCGCGCTTGCCCAGACCAACCAAACTTCGTTTATACTGCCACTTTCTTGTGTTTGGGAAATGCTAAATTTTTTTTCCTTTGAAATTTTTTTCTTTTTCTTTTTTTTTCTTTTTTTCTTTTTTTCCTTTTTTTTTTTTTTTTAATGACACCATGCCTCTTGCTGTTGCTGCTGACAGCAGAATTTGACCTGCTGGAACCCGTTGTGGCCTGTATCTTTGTGTATTACCTGTATTTACCTATATCATATGTGCGTAGAGGAGTAGGACTGTTAGACACAGGACTCCGCGGCTTAGCCAACAGTGTTGGGTAAGCCTGGCGAGGCGCTATAGGAACTGCACTCGGTACCGCCTAGAACAGCGGGGGCTGCTGTGAGCACTAGCTGCGAAGCCAATTGCAAACCCCGGGGGAGAAGCTGGGTTTCAGAAAAACCAGAGCACACCACATGTCCCCCATTGCCTCCCAGGCACCCCGATTCCCGTGGCCACACTCAGCCCGGAGAAGGGTGAATGTCACCCATTGTCCCCAGTCCCATGTGGGCCATGGCCCCTCTGCACACAGGCTTTGTCTGAAACCCAGTTCGACCCCGCGGCCGCCCTGATACTGTTCATCATCCTGTTTTGTGTCACACGCCCTGCTACCTTGATTCACTCTTCGTCGTTGGCTAGGTTTTGGATTTATTACTTTCGAGGACGAACAATCAGTGGACCAGGCTGTCAACATGCATTTTCACGACATCATGGGCAAAAAAGTGTGTAGTTGTAGTTTTATTTTACCTTAAGACCAAGCCAAGCCTTAGGCAATGAGGGGTTTCACTGGAAAGTGGGTACTCCCCAGCAGGACATCTGTGGGGCACTGCCCCTGGATGGGGGGGGATGGGATAGAGGGTGGGGCCCTGGGAGGTGGGCCACCTTCAGTGAGACCCTAGTGTTGCCTCAGGCTCGGTTTCCATGACCACTCCTTCAGATGTGGCCCAGCCCCTTGTGTAACAGTGACCTTAATGTGATGAGCAGGGACCTCCACAGGCCGAGGTCCAGCTCCAAACTGAGCGTACTGAAACATCCTGAAGGATTGGTTTTCTATCGGGTCACTTACTGTGAAACTCCGGGACCAGCCACATGCTCTGATAGCACTTAACCACGTGCAGTCAAGTGACCTTTGGTGCTCCATCTTCATACTGTGTTGCTGCCAGAGTGGGCAGGGCGGGCCCAGGGCCTCCCGAGACCCCAGGCCTCGGATCTCTCTAGCCGCATGCTCAGGGTTTCGTCCAGCCCTCATGAAGGCTACTCTAGCCACCTTAGCATGCATGATTGCCCTGGCTATGTCTGGCCCTAGTTCTGAAACTAGATCTACCTGCCACTCCTGTGGCTGCCTGTGCTAGAACCAAGGACAGAGGGACAGGGACATCTCTTGTTCTGGGACCGTGCAGCAGCCCAGGTTGTGGCCTACAGGCTCTGTTTATCCTGGATAGACACTGATGAGATGGGACAGCCCTGTTCTGACACCCCAGCATGCAGCCTGGAGGGCAGAGTGGCTGCCAGCAGTTCGAGGGGCTGTCTGTGTGACTGTGGTCGAGGGTCCCGGGACAGTTGCAGTTTAGAGAGGACTGTGCAGTGCCACCCTACCCCCAGGTCCCTTCCCTTAAAGACCCCAGCTGACCTTTACTGGTCGCTGCAGCCCCTGGCAGACTCCAGGTGCCTGGACCTGGGCCTGCATGGTGTTTAAACTCCAGACTGAGCAGATGCAGCCCAAGTTCCTCCAGTCTTGGACACACACTGCTCTGTAAGCGGGACAAGTCCCCGGGGGCTGCAGGGGCTCGTTAACTCCGAGCTCTGATCCTGCTCTCACTGCCTCAGCTTACGGCATCTGCTGCCCACCAAGTTCCCACCACTGGGACCACCTTTGGGTGCTGGAGGGGGTGAGGGTGGGGCTGTGCTGAGTGTTCCTTCCTGCCCTAGGACCCTACCAGAGCCTCTGGGCCTAGCCCTGGTGACAGGCAGCCTGGGTAGGGCTGTTGAGTCATCAGTGAGCCCTCAGAAGGGAGTGAGGTCCCCTTGCAGCCTGGCTAAGTAGGTCAGACACCAGCTTCTGCTAGGGTCCCTATCTGCTCTCCCTGCTGAGCCAGGACTGGGCTGCTGCCAAACACAGTATGAAGGTTGCTTACTGATCCCTATGTCCATTTTATTGCATGTTTGTTGACTTTTTGTTAGCTGTACCGTAAGGCTCTTACATCCATCCCCTCTGACATTCCTCTGAGTTAACTGAGATTCTTTAAGCATTAGCCTGGGGAAGGTAAGTCTTTATCTTCCACTAGACATTTTAAATAATTGAATCAAAGCCAGCGTGTTTCTCAGGTATGCAAGGGGGGCGGCGGGTGGAAGGAGAACGCCTGTTGTAAGCGGGGTACCCCTCAGTGCCCCTCCTTGGCTGTCTCCCAAGGGTTCTTGGTCTCCTGCTGCTTGCAGTGGGGGGCACAGGGCATCTTCCAGATGCATCCGCTGTACCTGAGAAACATTTTTTATACAAAGAAATTAAAGAGCAAACTTTTTCTTTTTTTTTTTCTTTTTTTTCCTTTTTTTTAAAGAAAGAAACCTACTGGCCTAAGTAAGCTTTATATTAAGTACTCACTTTAAGTCGTAAGGTGTTAAGTGTAGTCATAAGTCACCATGGGTGTCTGAAGGGCAGGGGTACCGCTGTGACTTCTCCCTAAAGTGTACTTGATTTATTTAGGTGGAGGTTAAACGAGCTGAACCTCGGGACAGCAAAAACCAAGCACCAGGACAGCCAGGAGCCAGCCAGTGGGGCAGCCGCGTGGCACCCAGTGCAGCCAACGGCTGGGCAGGACAGCCCCCCCCCACATGGCAGCAAGGTTATGGCCCACAAGGTAAGGCTGGGACTCCACTGAGACACAGACCTGGTTTTGTCCCTACTAGGGCATCCTGGAAGTGGTGGCTGCCTCCCTGTCCCATAGTGGTGGGACTAGCCCCACCGTGGAAGCTGCTGCCCACGAGCTCAGGCTACAGGAAGGCTCGAGGGCTGGTAGGCACATGAGATGGTTGTTGAGTTGTCCTTTGAGGGCCATGGGGCGTCATTTTGGCCAAGTGTGTCACTACTTCTGCCTAGTTCCTAGCTGCAATAAACACAGGAGCCTGGCAGTAGCTGCCTGGGGTACCCAAGTGTACAGAGGGCCCCTCTATTTTCTAGAATTTTCCTATTTGACCTAGGTAGAACATGAAACTTTTTTCCCCTTGGTGATAGAAGTGAACTCAAGTCACAGGCTAAATTGTTGCTTACTGCTCACCATAGCCAGCGGGGCAATTTCCTTTGTGAACTTTCCAGCCTTCCTGCCTCAGTCTTAAAGGGCCAGGAAGACAGGCATCCACCAACCATCCCACCAAACCTCTGTGTGGGTGATGCAGGCCCCTGGCCACCCTGTGTTCTCTCATGAGGGCCTGCAGGTGGTTCATTCCCTCTACTGCTAAGTGTGTGCAGCCTCCCAGTGCCTGGCCAGTGCCCATTGGCAGTGGTGTGGGGAGGCCTTCATCTGGAAGACTCTAGCTGGTGTTGCCAGGATTGGATCACTGTGTCTGAGTGCTGAACACCAAGGGACTCCATCTATGGTATTTTCCTTGTTGTTCTTAGAAGAGTAACTTTTTTGGAAGAATTTGCTCTGGCTGACATTTTTGAGGCACAGGGCTACCCTGGCAGAGCAGGCATGGTAATGGGCTGTAAGCGGAGAACCGTGAACCTAGTGTTTGGCTCCTGCTCCTTTCTTATTGGGTCAACACCCCAGCCATGGATGGACTTCCCTCCTTTCTCACTCTGGACAAACTTGTGCATATGCCTAGGCGTTTCTGGGCAGCACCAAGAGAAGTTGCTTTGGCAACTGACGCCTTCTTTTTTGTTTTCTGTCTAGGAATGTGGGTGCCAGCAGGACAGGCCATTGGTGAGTCAAGTGTAAGGGGTCAGGTGCACACCGTAGAATTGTCACTGTGTGTGCACTGGGGACTAGTGCTGGGAGGAGACTATGGATCTGGACTGTGCCAGACGGCCCACCTGGCCTATCCTTACCCACTCTGTTTTGCAGGTGGCTACGGCCCACCCCCTGCGGGCAGAGGAGCCCCGCCCCCGCCCCCACCCTTCACATCCTACATTGTATCTACACCGCCTGGAGGCTTCCCCCCACCACAGGGCTTCCCACAGGGCTATGGCGCCCCGCCACAATTCAGTGAGTGCTACCCCAACATGCCAGCTGTCACCTCATCCTGCTGGGTAGAGTGGCCACACTCTGCATTCGTCTCCCACGGCTGGCTGAGTTCATGGGAAGTTTCTTGCATGCAGGCTTGGGCCAGTGGTGTGTAGGGACCGGGCAGTCAGTGTGTAGTAGAACTCTGGAAAGGAGCTGACCCAGGCCATCCCTGTTATTCCCATTGGGCATTTACTAATGAGACCAGCAGCCCACATTGCCCCAGGCAGAACAGTTGGCCTGGGGCCAGCTTGCCTGTCCAGCCTGGCCTGGACCTGGAAGATGGAGCCAGCTCAGGCCTACCTCCTGAGCAGACTGATGGCGTGATCCCAGCAGTTGTTTTCTTTGTGGTGCTGGGGTGGAGGCTGGGACCTCTTGGAGCTAGGCAGGCATTCAGCAAGGAGCTGCACCCTGGCTCTGGTGATGGCTAGCTCTAGCATCCTGCCTGCGTACAGTCTAGCCTGGTGCTCTAGTCTCAGTCTGCCCTGCTGAGATGTCTGCTAGTGTTCTTGGTGGCCACTCGGACCCGTACTCAGGTCTGCAGCTGTTCCAGCTGTTCGTGCCTTTCTCTCCGATCCCTACAGGTTTTGGCTATGGGCCTCCGCCCCCACCTCCTGATCAGTTCGCCCCTCCAGGGGTCCCTCCTCCACCTGCTACCCCAGGAGCTGCCCCACTGGCTTTCCCGCCACCTCCGTCTCAGGCAGCCCCTGACATGAGCAAACCCCCAACAGCCCAGCCGGACTTCCCCTATGGTCAGTATGGTAAGTGGGTGTGGCTGGCCGCTCCCAGGATGGGCAGGAGCAGGAGAGGTCACCAGACTGGATTCTGGGATGCTGTACTCCATTTTATATCTCTGTGGGGCTATGGGCTCCCGGAAGTCCTGTTGAGCCCTGCCTTGGTCAGGATTACCCTGGGCTCTACCTTCTGTAGCTGTCTTCTGGAAGAGCCTCTTTGGTGCAGTCACCAAAGCAGTCTCTGGTGTGTGGGCAGTTGGGGTGGCCTCACTTGAGTGCCGTGTGTGCGTCTATGGGCCCAGCGCCAGAGCCAGCCTTGCCTTGGTCAGGTGGGATGAGTGACCCAGCAATGGCAGGGAGTGGCCAGTTTCTGCAATGTCAGCTTCTTGTGGCACTGGGACCTTCTGGTGGGTGACTCAGGTTCCTGTGGAAGGTGGCTTTGTCCTGCTTCAGCCTGTCTCACCCCAGTATAGGTGCCCCCTTCTCACCAGGCTTCTGTGCTGTACACAAGTGGGCTTCTGTCCTGGGTTCGAATCCACACTCTTACACAGGCTAGGCATGTGTTCCTTGGAGTGACAGCCTCAGACTTAGCTTTGTGTTATGTGTGCATGCATGTACCATGGCATGTGTGGGCAGTAGGGCTACCTTGGAGTTGGTTCTCTTGTCATGTGTTAAGGAATGGAGCTCTGGCAGCAAACACCTCACAACGGTATTGCCCTCCCTTGTTTTTTTTTTTTTTTTGTTTGTTTGTTTGTTTGTGATAAGAGTTTCCCTTTTACCCTACTAGCACAGGTTGGCCTTGAACTCAACCACACCCAGGTTCGTGGGCTGTTTTTGTTTTTTGTTTGGTGGTTTTGTTTTGTTTTTGAGTCGCGTCTCAACTAAGTAGCCTGGCTGGCCTTAAACTCAGAGACACCTCCCAAGAGCTGGAATTGAAAGTATATACCTCTGCTCCTGTTTTTATAGAAGGAAATTTTCTTTTTAAGAATTATTTTCTTTCTTTTTTTTTTTTTTAAAGATTTATTTATTAAGTATACAGTGGTCTGCCTGCATATGTCCCTGCAGGCCAGAAGAGGGCAGAATATTTCAATACAGATGGTTGTGAGCCACTATGTGGTTGCTGGGAATTGAACTCAGGACCTTTGGAAGTGAAGCCAGTTCTCTTAACCTCTGAGCCATCTCTCCAGCCCTTTAAGAATTATTTTATTTGCTGTGTGTTTGGGTGAGTTTATATGTACCTCGTGAGGCCAGAAAGAGGCATCCTCTCTGAAAACTGGAGTTGGTTACAGCGTGGACTGTGCCCCTGCTCCTGTCCAGATCTTTCCATCCCTGCTCTGGCCTGCTTGGGTCACACAGCTGACCCCTGGAGCGAGTGCTGCTGTGCTGTGGCCCTGGGCTGTGCCTGCAAGCTGAGCTCTGAGCCAGGTCTCCAGGTTGCTTTCACTTGCTTGTTGTGGGGGAGGTGTGGCCTTCCTCCTACTTCCCCTGTCTCTGGGCATTTAAGGTCAACCATCCACAGGCCAGAGCCAGTGGTGCCTGGGTCCTGCTTGCTGCTGCCCTGGATGGAGTGGCCTGCATGTAGGTGGCTTTGCACACTGGCCAGGCAGGCAGGAAATGGTGTCATTCCCATTGAGCCAGGAGCTTGGCTTAAAGTGTTCTTGGGAGGGTAGGCTGGACCCCAAAACTGCGCTGTCCTGGTTCTGACACACTGTCAGTTCAGGTTGCGTCTGCTCTGTGGGCCTAATTCTTTTTCTTTTTTTTTTTTTTTTTGGGGGGGGGTCTTTTGAGACAGGGTTTCTCTGTAGCTTTGGAGCCTGTCCTGGATCTAGCTCTTGTAGACCAGGGTGGCCTCACACTCACAGAGATCCGCCTGCCTCCCGAGTACTGGGAGGTGGCCCCACCATCGCCTGGGGAGAGGGCCTGAGCATTCTTTGAGTGCCCCAGTTCTGACTTAACGTGTGGGGTGCATCGGGACTGGGTGATAGGCCACCCTCAGACCCCAGGATTGAACATCCAGCCCCCCTCTCCTTGAGACAGGGATGGATGCTCTGGAAGAAGCATGGGGTGGGTCTCTGTCCCCTGATCCTAGGCTAAGCAGCCTCTCTCCCAGCAGGTTACGGGCAGGACTTGAGTGGCTTCGGCCAGGGCTTCTCGGATCCCAGCCAGCAGCCACCCTCCTATGGGGGCCCCTCGGTGCCAGGCTCAGGGGGTCCCCCTGCTGGTGGCAGCGGCTTCGGACGCGGGCAGAACCACAACGTGCAGGGCTTCCACCCCTACCGGCGCTAGTGCAGGATCCAGAACTGGTGAACTCGTGACAATCACACACTCGGAGCAAAATAAACGACCACTCGACCTGGGGGGGGAGGGGGAGCTGCAAAGGCCGCATCTGGACTGAGGTTTTAAATATATTTCTTTTCTCTGACCCATCAGCACAATAAAAACACGTCACTGGTTCAACAACAGGGTTTAAAAAACGCCTTCAGCTTTAATTCAGAATTTCAGGTTTCTTTTTCTTTTTTTTCTTTCTTTTTTCCTTTTTGAGATTATTTTCCTGAGCCTTTTGTTTTACCGTATATTGTAAACTTTTATGTTAAAGAAAAAATATACATTTACAAATTGTGAGATTTTTAAGAGAAATTTTCTACGATGTATACTGGCTTATTTTTTAATTTAAAGCAGAGTTCGGGTGTGGGAAGTGGGGGCCCTAGCTCCCGCCGGCGCGGGCTGGGGCACGGGCATAGACTACTGCGTGCATTTGGTTTTTTGTTCATTCCTTGCTTTGAGCGGCTTGTGTGGCTGTAGGTGCCACGGGGCTCCTGGCCCAGGTGGCAGTGCTGACGTCACAGGTGGCCTGAGCCCCACACGGTGGCAGGCATGGCCTTGCTGGAGGTCCCTCAGCCGGGCTCAGGTTCCCATTGACCAGTTTGACCCAGTTTGAATAAAGCAGCGTGTTTGGATCAGAACTTGAATGGTGTCTGCTGTGTCTGTAACTCTGGCTTGTTTCCCTCTGTCCTCTGTGCACTTTGGAGGGCCTGTGAGTACCAGTTGGCAGGACCTGCCCCATTAAAGGTAAGCGCAGAATGCAGGAGACAGGGTTGGTTACTTGGAGTCCCATTTTTGGCCTTGATGTGACATCCACCACAATTTATTTTGGTGTGGGGAGGGGCTTGTACCAAGGTGTGCTTGTGGAGGTCAGAGGGCATGTCAGAGCTCGCTGGGTTCTTCATCTGTGAGAAGTGCATTACTCTTTGAACCTTTTTACTGGCCCTAAGTTTATCTACCCTTAATGTGTGTGGGTGTCAGTCTGCCCTCTGCATACAGTGCATACAGTCCCACAGTGGCCTGGGATTGGAGTTAGAGACGGCTGAGAGCCTCCGTGTGAGTGGTGAGAATTGAACCCAGGTCCTCTAGAAGTGCACCAGGTGCTATCCGCTGGGCTATCTCTACCCTTAAGTACACCTTTTAAAAAAAAAAAGTTGGGTGGGGGGGGGGGGGGGGGGCTGGAGAGATGGCTCAGAGGTTAAGAGCATTGCCTGCTCTTCCAAAGGTCCTGAGTTCAATTCCCAGCAACCACATGGTGGCTCACAACCATCTGTAATGAGGTCTGGTGCCCTCTTCTGGCCTGCAGGCATACACGCACAGACAGAATATTGTATACATAATAATATAAATTATTTAAAAAAAATGAAGCCGGGTGGCGGTGGTGCACGCCTTTAATCCCAGCACCTGGGAGGCAGAGGCAGGCAGATGTCTGAATTCCATTCAAAGCCAACCTGGTCCACACTGTGTGAGACCCTGTCTCAAAGGAACTAGATAGTGCTATATAGGAGGTTCCTTGGGGCTGGGCAGTGGTGGTACACACCTTTAATCCCAGCAGGGACAGGTGGATTCCTGTGAGTTCTAGAAAGAAGTTCCTCAGTTAAAAGCAGTTGTCCCTCTTGTAGAGGGACCCAGGTTCAATCCTCAGCATGCACATAGTTAGCTCACAACCATCCGTAACTTCCTCCAGGGGGGGGATCTTGTGCCTTTTGGGTCCTGTGGGTACCACACACAGGTGGTGCGGAGATGTCCATGCGACAGAACACTCACACATACAAGATAAAGATTAAGCTAAGTGGCAGGTGGTCTTGGTGCAGGCCTTGACTACCAGCAGTGGCAGGTGGATCTGTAAGTTCGAGATCTACAGAGCGAGAGTTCCAGGACAGCCAGGGCTACGCAGAGAAACCCTGTCTCAAATAACAATCTGTCTGTGGCTGAAGGGGGGGAGGGGGAGGCTGGAGAGATGACTCAGTGGTTAAGAGAACTGGCTGTTCTTCCAGAAGTCCAGAGTTCAATTCCCAGCAACCACATGGCAGATCACAACCATATGTAATGAGATCTGGTGCCCTCTTCTGGCCAGCAGGTGTGTACAGCGTCTTCAGCTCCAGGTGATGTGGCCCCAGGGCCAGCATTCCTGTGCACTAACAGGCGTGCACACACACCCTGCACACACACCCTGTAGATAAAGTGATTAAATACCCAGGAAAGACCCTGTCACAGCGTAGTTAGGCAGGGCTTGGGGTGCAGGCCCATTTCCATGGACTCCATGACAACCACACCATGGTCCCCTGTCATACTGTCACTGTACCCAGGCTGGCATCTCCCATCCCTGCTTGTTCTTTTTTTCTTCAGAGGCAGGGTTTCTCTGAAGTTTTTGGTGCCTGTCCTGGAACTAGCTCTTATAGACCAGGCTGGTCTCGAACTCACAGAGATCCGCCTGCCTCTGCCTCCCGAGTGCTGGGATTAAAGGCGTGCCCGGCTCCCTGCTTGTTCTTTACACAAGTGTTTTTGTTCTTGTTTCCTACAGTTACCTGCTCCTTTTATGTTAATTGTAGATTTTTTTTTTTTTTTTTGTGACGTGGTTTCTTGGAACTCATTCTGTAGACCGGGCTGACTTGGAACTCGAGATCTACCTGCTTCTGCCTCTCAAGTGCTGGGATTAAAGGCGTGTGCCACCAAAACTGCTTTAGGCAGGGTCTCTCAGTCAAATCCAGAAGAGGCTGATTTTTCTAATTGTGCTTGCCAACTTGCTGTGGGGAGTCTGGCTCCACCTCCCAGGAGGAGTTGGAGGCAGCCTCCAAGCTCACACTGAACGTTGCCCTAACAGGGGCCCTAAGCACTAAGGTATTTCCCCTGCCTGAGGTAGAACTCAGAGATCCACCTGCCTCTGTCGAGTGCTGGGATAATAGGTTTGTGCTTATTTGTCTTAAGACAGGGTTTCACAGATTGGGCGGTGGTGGTGCACGCCTTTAATTCTGGGTTTGACTGAGAGACCCCCCCCCCAACTGCCTTCAAACTTGCAGGACTAAGTAGGTGGGACAAAGGGTATTGGTCGCCCCCCAGGGCTAGTTCCCTTTGTTTTGCTAACAGTCCTGGCCGTGCACTAAGCCAGTATTTTACTTTGGAAGTTTTCTTTAAATGTGGGAGTTGTGAGAGAAGCCAGAGTCCTGCCCTCTGTCAAATACGCAGAGTATGCACCTGAGAGTGTCTCCATCTGCCTAGGAGGATCCTGAGTATGAAGGCTGCTAGTATGGAGTGAGGGGGGTTCCCCCTCCCCACAAGGTGTCTTTCTGTAGCCCTGGCTGTCCTGTCTGCCTTCTGTATGATGGCGTTAAAGGCACATGCCATCATGCCTGACTGAGGGACAACACTAAAAACAGCCCTCCCTTTTGTAGCTGGGCATGGTGGCACAGACCACTCTAGAGGTGGGGAGAGGACTACCAGAAGGGCTGAGGGCAGCTTTCCCAAGGCAACTTGGTATACACGTGCCAAGATGGGTTCTATAGATCAGCAGGAAGGTAGACCTGAGTCTCAGTAGTTTACCCTGAAGCAATAAATACCTGGTCGCAGGAAGAACCAGAAGCAGATTACCTGAACACCACCCAAGAGCAGAACATTCAAAGGAAAAGCCTAATGTTCCAACCGCTGTAGATAGGACCACCTGCCAGCACACAGTCAACAGGACACCCCAGACAAATGTCAGCTAATCAGGGGTCCTGAACCTCAGAAACCCCTCGCCCTCACCTTTACTATAAAATCCTACTCTGAGCTCGGGGCTCTCCGTTTATTCCAATACGCTGGACACATGGAGAGACGGAGTTTGCAAAGTTAAATAAAATAAAGGCTCTTTGCTTTTACATACGGGACTCGGTCTCTTTGTTGGTTTTGGGGGGACTCTGCGGATTTGGGCATAACAAAAGGTCATTCTCAATACATACCAGCTTTGAGGCCAGCCTGAGCTACATGAGACAGAAAAGAAGTAGGTGGGGAGATGGCCCACTGGGTGACCTGAAGTCAAGTCTCGGGATTTACGTGGTGGAAAGAGAACTCGTTCCTCTGCCTTGTCCTCTGACCAGCACAGTCTCTCACACACACCACACAAATGAAAACAAAGCCGGGCGCACACCTTTAATCCCAGCATTCTGGAGACAGAGGCAGGCGGATACATAGAGAAACCCTGCCTTGAAAAAGCAAGATAAACAAATAAATGAAAATACAAAGTCAAGCAGGAAGCAGGAGGATTGCCGTGAGCACCGGGACTCCTTGAGAACTTGTACATGTGAGAGACAGAAAGAGGGAAAGAAAGAAAAGAGCGGCAGATAGCCGGGCGATGGTGGCGCACGCCTTTAATCCCAGCACTCGGGAGGCAGAGGCAGGCGGATCTCTGTGAGTTCGAGACCAGCCTGGTCTACAAGAGCTAGTTCCAGGACAGGAACCAAAACCACAGAGAAACCCTGTCTCGAAAAAACAAAAACAAAACAAAACAAAAAAAGAGCGGCAGATAGACTACAAACAAAACAAAACCCCAAATGGAACCACATCCCTCTGGCGCGGGCTGGCTGCGCGCTTTGCCCCCCACACAGCAGGGGGCGACGGAGAGTCTCCGGAAAGCGGAAGCGGGCGTGCGGCTGGGGGCGTGGCCTCCTGGCGGAGCTCGCGATAACTGCGCAGACGCAGCCATCGCTTCCTTTTCCGAGTCGCCGCCACGATGGTGAGTACGCGGGCTCGGCGCTCTCCGCGCTGGTGTATCGGGCGCCATCCGCCCGGGGACGGGGGTCACAGGCCTCAGGGGTGCTGATCGGGGTCTCCGGGGCCCGCTAACCCCGACTCGCGCTCATGCAGGCCGAAGTGGAGCAGAAGAAGAAGCGGACCTTCCGCAAGTTCACCTACCGCGGCGTGGACCTGGACCAGCTGCTGGACATGTCCTAGTAAGCGGCGCGGCGCGGTGCCTTCGGCAGCCGGGGCGACGCTCGGGTCCACTGTGGTGGGGTGTGCGCCCGGGGAGGGTCCCCAGCTCCCGCCCGGGAGGTCCTCAGCGCCGGCCCTGAGCCGCCCCGGCCCTTCTCCCCGCAGTGAGCAGCTGATGCAGCTCTACAGCGCCAGGCAGAGGCGACGCCTCAACCGCGGCCTGCGGCGGAAGCAGCACTCGCTGCTCAAGCGCCTGAGAAAGGCCAAGAAGGAGGCGCCGCCTATGGAGAAGCCCGAGGTGGTGAAGACCCACCTGCGGGACATGATCATCCTGCCCGAGATGGTGGGGAGCATGGTGGGCGTGTACAACGGCAAGACCTTCAACCAGGTGGAGATCAAGGTGAGCGCGGGAGGGGTGCGCGGGGCAGCGGTGGGGCGGCTCCTCCCTCCCGGCCGCTCACACTCCGCTCACCTGCAGCCGGAGATGATTGGCCACTACCTGGGCGAGTTCTCCATCACCTACAAGCCTGTGAAGCACGGCCGGCCTGGCATCGGTGCCACCCACTCCTCACGCTTCATCCCCCTCAAGTAGCTGTGGCCAATAAAAACTCATCTTCAGTCCTCGGAGTCCGCTTTCTTCTGGGGGGCGGGGCGTCATACATAGTCCTCCCCGGTTCCGGGGCTCGTCTAAGCTGCCCAGCGTTCAGGACTGCCCTGTTGGGCACAGCACAAGCTGCAGAGTGAGCAGGATGGCTGGGGGTGCGTGGGGAAGCGGGGACCACAAGAGAGTGGGCGGGAACGGAGATGAGTGCTGCCGGGAGAGCAGGGTCGGCTGGAGAGCGGCGTGGGAGGTGGCAGAGGGCCAGTGGCGGCCTGGCTGCTCGACCCTGGAGCCTCCAGGGTCCTGGGCCACCACCAGATCCTACACCCCGGGGCTGGGCCTCCCCGCCCATGGGATTCTGACAGGCGCTGTGAGTGGAGGGACTCCTGAGCGCTGGTTAAAGGCATGCACTTGCTGGCTTAGCGGCCAGCCAGGTGATCTCAGCTTACTGGAGACTCTAGCTGCCCACGTGCTGTAATGAGCGAGTGCCCACAAAGGCTGAAGAGTTGGGGATCACCTGGAGTCCTCAGCATGAGCTACCTGCTCGCAGGGACACCAGGGTGTGTGGGAGAAGGGCATCCCAAGCCTGGCCCCTCCTCCTTGGAGGCAGGCTGCCTCGACTGCCTCCCAGTTCAGCTCCTGGCAGAGGCCAGTCCCGTCTTTACAGCGTTACTTTACATATCCATTTCTCTGTCTGCGCCAGCCCCTCTGCCAGGTCTCTCTGTCACTCGGGATCTCCTGGATCAAAGGAACAAAACCTCAATCTTGGTCTCCCGAGTGTACCACATCTGACCACCTGACTTTTACCTTTTTTGTTTATTGAGACGGTTGGTTTCTCTAGCCTGAATATTCAGGAACTGTGTAGAGCAGACTGGCCTCGAACTCCCCGATCCACCTGCCTCTGCCTTCACCACCCAGTGGACTTTTAGCTCGGTTTTTGCTAAGTAGACAGACCGGGGGTTCAGACCTGTTTGTCCATTTTACAGGGTCAAGCTGCAGTATGTGTTCCGTGTCACATGTCACATGACGGGCTCAGCAGCTCGGACAGTGTCCCCATTCAGCCGGTCCCTCCATGCCCCTCCCACAGCTCTCAGAGTGGCACCCAGCAAATGTTGAATGACTTTGTCCACACACGGGTGCAGGGTGTCCCAGCCACAGGGTGGCGCTTTCTAGCTCACCCCACATCTCGGTTCTTTTCATTACTACCCCTTGGACTGTTTCTAATACTTAGACTCCTCCAGGCCCATCAATGCACTTTTTCGCTGCTCGCAAGCGGGTCCCTGATTTACACTCACATCTTTAGAGTCTCAGGTCACCCCTCCCCTTAGGAGTGATACCCCCGCCCCCCTTCTGTGCGCAGGCGCAATACTCCCTGCCTCCCGCCTCCATCCCTGCGGCCAAGGGCGGGGCCCGCGCTGTCCAGCAGCCGCAGCTCCATGGGGCTCTTGGGGCTCCTAAGCCTCCTGCACTCAGCTTTCTTCGGGGACCAGGTAGGGTACAGGGAGTCCTGGTCGGGGACGAGGGTGTGGGTGGGTACAGCCAGGTGGGGTCCTGACTGCAAACAGCCGTCCCCTGGGGTCAGCGTGAAGACACCCAGGCTGGAGCAAGGCAGCTTGATGAGTCGGGGGTCTTTCATAGTTGCTCTGGAGATAGTTGCCAAGGAAACCGCCTAAGCATGTGTTTGCGGCTGGGCTCCTCTCCCCTGTGCTGCAGCGACCCCTCCCCCGTCCTGCGCAGGCGCAGACCTCCTTTTGGAGCATCCCTCAGCGCTAGAGACCCTCACTCTCCTCTCCCTCCTCCCCTCTAGAGACCAGTGGTTAGGAGACAGAGGGCTGAAGCTGGGGTACATCGCGCTCAGGGTCCAGCCAGCACAGAATGCGGGGCCCGACCACGCCCTGCACATTGCTAGGCCTCAGTTTCCCCGTAGACACTACGGAGCTAGGGCCCACCTGCTCAGTGTCCACAGACTGACATTCCTAAGATTGCACTTCTGCCACGAAGGGGAAACTGGGGCACAATCAAGCTGGCCAAGGTCATATGACTGAGCCACAGAAGTGCTTATGCGCCGGGGGTCTGGGAAGTGGCTGTGCCCGCAGCCTGCCCCCTCCCAGGGAAGCCGAGGGCCATCAGTGCTCTCCAGCATCTGCTGCCTCTGTCACCCAGCACAGTCCTGTTCAAATGAGGGGTAGCTGTGGTCATGTAGCTGCCCTGTGCCTACTCCACAGCCAGGGGAGCCCACTTGGGGGTGTATGTAGTCTGGCTGCATGCCAAGGGGACAGCCGTCAGACTCTGGAGGTCCAGTGACCTCTGCAGTGTCATAAATCGGGGTCCTAGGGTGCATTGAGCCCTCTGGGAAGCCTGGGCACAGGGCACTAGGTGCAAGGTCTCCCCCATCATGAAGGTCAGGCCTTGGATTCTTGGTGACTGGGGCTGAGGGTTGGATTCCAGCTCTTCGGACTTTAGAGTGCCTGGTAACATGGCGTCCAAGTCCATCAGAGGTTCATTCAGCAAGGGCGGGACAGGAAGGAGTGAGGAATGTTCCTGTCTAGGGGTCCCCATAGACTTCCATGAAGGCAAGAGGAGGCCCAACCCCTCCAGAGGCCTGGCTGCAGCTTGGGTATGATAGTGCCCTTCCTAGCACAGCCTCAGTGTCTCCATGTGGGAGTGTAAAGTCTCCCTTCCCCCAGCCTTTGCCCGAGAGGACTTGGCACACTGTGGTGTTCTGGAGAAACTGAACAGTTAATTCTATAAAAGGACCACAAGCCAGGCTGGACACCAAGGTCACCCAGGGAGGTGGAGGCAGAAATGGCTCTGTGTTCTGTACTCCACCCCACCCTGTTCAACTCTGAGCTGAGTTATGAGGACCCTCCCAGCTCTCCCGGCCTTGATGGCTCGCCCTGGGGGGAATTCCACGAACCCCCCTCCAGTGCTCCACAGACACCTCCATGCCTGGACTTCAATTCAAGCTGGCCGCTTCACCCCTTTTATTTTTTAAATTTATTTATTTATTTATTTATTTATTTATTAAAGATTTCTGTCTCTTCCCCACCGCCGCACCCCTTTTATTTTTGAGATGAGGTCTCACCTTAGCACAGGCTGACCTCAAACGCCAAGTAATCTTCCTGCCTCAGCCTCGGTGCTGGGATGACAGACATGAAGAAAGTCTTCCCCACTTCCCCGCCTCCAGCAAGGGCCCCTCTACCACCTCCTCCCAAGCAGCGAGGCCACCACTGCTCAGCCAGCTGGAGGACCCTTAGGGTCCCTGCTAACTGTTCCTGCTTGGAAATACTGGAGGGTGAGGGGCTCCCCTGCCTTGCCTGGCACCCCCCGAGATTCCTTCACCACAGAGGGGCAGAAGTTCTATGGTTTGTCTGTGTCCCCAGATGGGAAAATGCCGCAGTAGGCCATATAGCCACCTCTCTCAGCACTGACCACACTTACGTTGTGTGAGTGGAGCTGGCAGCCAGAGGGACTGTCAGACACCAGGCCTGGGCAGTGTGTGTGTGTGTGTGTGTGTGTACACACTCACACATGACACAGGTGTGGGCAGTCACGGGAGCTGGCAGCCACTGGACCTGGATGTTGGGAACGTAACTTGTGTTTGCAGGAAGAGTAATATACACTGTAGACTTCTGAGCCATCTTTCTAGCCCAGGCTCTGCGGTTAGCGCCCAAGGGCACCCTTTGGACGTCAGGAAGTCAGAGATAGAGACCTGGGGTGAGACAGAAACGGGGACAGAGAGACACGGGGAGGAATTGTCACAGGTCCTGGTGCTGTCAGGTGGTGGGACAGTGAAAGATGCGATTGTCAATCTGGCCCCAGAGTGCCTGCCCATCTCCCAGCCTTCCAAGTCCCAGGTCATTGAGGACCTCAGGGTACTCTGACTTTGCTTGTCCCAAGTCCTTCCTGCCTTGACATCTCCACACCTGGTGGTGGATTGAGTAGTAACCTTCCCCCAAGATTTTGGCATAATATTTACCAATTTGATTCTTTGCATGGGGTTTTGGCTTCAAAGCACCCCTTTTCCCTTGATAGGGGTTTATCAATCCCAGTGCCCCCACCCCATCAGCCCCTAAGGAGGCCCGACGCCCCGCGGTCACCACGGGTCCCCGCCCCGGATTGCTATTGGCTGTTGCCATGGCACCAGCTCGTCTTCCCGCGCCGCCATTGGCCCAAGCACCTGCATCCCGCATCCTCCCCCGCTTGCTCGTGGTGGTCTCGCCCAGGGCCGGGAGCGGCAGCACCGCACCACCTGGCCAGGCCAGGATCGGATCGGGCTTTGTCCCTTCGGAACACCCCCCCCCCTTTGCTCGTGCTGCTGAGATCCCCGGAGACCTAGACACCCCAAGTCTGGATTGCAGGTCTAGCCAAGAGGAGGAAGGAGGCCCTGGGCCTCACAGCTAGCCCAGATGCAAGTAAGCGTGCGTCTTCCCCTGGGCGGAGGGCAGGGGCGCGACCTGCCGCGCCCTGTCAGTACTGGCTCAAATGTAGAATAGGAGCTGAGGGGAAACTGAGTCCGGATGAGGCAGGCATCTGAGTCACTACGGCTAGTCCTACACACACACACTCATGGGCTCCAACACCCAGATGCATAGATGATACGTGAGGGGTGGAGAGGAGTGTGTCCCGGGGGGTTGCTGTGTGCCTCTAGTCTGTTTCTTTACCTCTCTGTAAAGGTTGGGGTGTTGGGATGTCAGTTCGGCGATGCGCCCCCCAGGTGTCTATCTCCCTCCACACCTGTGCCTCCCCCTCTGAGTCAGGAGAACCGCATCCAGTTACTACTTGTCTCTCTGTCCCCTGCCAAGGTGGCCACCTTGGGGTTAGAGGTAAGTGGGACTCCTTTCCGTAGTATTATGTAGGGTGTGGGGTCACAGGAAAGGTGGCCTCGTGCACCCTGAGGACGTGTGCGTGTAGGGTGCTAGGGTTTTTCCAGCAGGCACTGGGGAGCCAAGGGAGGCGTCTGAACACCATAGGATGGAATCCAACAGTGAGCCTCGTAGCTTCCTCTGCAGGGGACTATGCCTTCCGCAGTAGCAAGCAGGAGGACACTGGAGGGGTGGCCTGGTGCAAGGGTGAGGGTGGGGTAGATTCAGCTTGGAGGGCTGGTAGCCCTGTGGGGTCAGGATAATAAGCGACATTGAGAGGAACCATCAAGTGTGGAGCACGAGCGTCCTGATGGGTGGGCACTATACAATTCCTCAGAGCCTCATCTCCCCCTCCTGGCTGGGCATGGCATGCTGCCTTCGATTAAATGTGAGCCTCGATCCATGGGTAGAATTTGTGTCAAGTCATTTCTGGCTTGGAAACTCCCATTGGCCCTTTGGGGCAGTCAGGGGTAGATCTTTCACTCTTCAGTGGACACGCAGAGACACAAGGAGAGAACAGGTCTGTTTTGTTTGCTTTTAGCTTGGTCTTTTGAGATGGAGTCTTAAGTGACTCAGGCTAACTATGAACTCAATATGTAGCCTAAACTAGTCATGAATTCTTTTTTTGTTTGTTTGTTTTTTCGAGACAGGGTTTCTCTGTGTAGTCCTGGCTGTCCTGGAACTCACTCTGTAGACCACCTGCCTCTGCCTCCTGAGTGCTGGGATGGAGGTGTGTGCCTGGGCTTCTGAGCATCTCTGTAGGAAGAGTCTGGGTTCTGATTACACGGCCTACTTTCCCACTCTTACCACACCCCTAGCCCTACACCCAAGTTTCTCTCTCCTAAGAACAGCTGAGATTTAGTTCTGTTGTAGGAAGAAGCTGGAGGCATGGCCAGGCCACAGCCGGTCCTCCAGGCAGGGTGGGATGGTGGGAGACTGAGACCCTAAGACATTTGGTGGTCCCCTCCACCCATGCCCTGGGTGACATCAGGGTGGGCAGAGCTTTCCAGAAAAGGAGAAATTAGTACTATATCATGTGTGTTCAGGTGTGGGGGGAGCAAAGGAGAAGGTGTCGCCTAAACAGAGTGGGTGTGGTTGATTTGGGATGGAGCCTTAAGGATGGCAAGGAGAGGGGGGCTCCCAAGGAGGAGGAGGAGGAGGCAGGAGAAGAGACGAGACGCCATTGGTGGGCCTCAGACAAAGGCGGAGGGAGGGGGCTTTCACAGATAGAAGGGAACAAAGACGGAAGGGGGTTGTGGGGGTTCAGGGTGGCTATGGAGGGAGAGCCAAGCTGAAGGAGGAGGCACTGGCCAGCTGGACAGAGGGAGGAGGCTGAACATTCAGGAACACAAAGAGCTGGGCTGTGGCCCAGCTGCCGGGTGGCACCGCGTTCAGGCCAGAGGCTGCTGAGCCACAAACAGACTCTGGAGAGCCTTTTGTGAATGGAGGGGGGGATGGGGCTTCGGGGGGACCGGCCTAGGACTCAAAGCCCTGGGATGACCATGGTGAGTTTGGGTCTCTCTCCTGCCCATAGCTCCTTAGTCGGGGCTCCTTGGCCTTCACGGTGTTTTGGGTGAGCTAATGACCCATCCTCCCCAGGCGTCTGCCAGCCTGGGCAGTCTGTGCTTTGTTGGGGGATCAGTCCCATCTGTCTGCTGTCTGTCTGTCTGTCTGTCTGTCTGTCTGTCTGTCAGCTTCTCCTGTGTCAGTCTGTGATCCTGATGGCCTCCAGGTGGCCCATCCACCTGCTGACTTGGACTTCCAGTGTGACCCTCTGGCTGGCTGTCAGTGCAGGTGTCCACAAATGATGCTCACTTATCAATTAGACTTGTCTGCACTGAACAATCCTGTAAGGACTCCCAGCTTCAGTTTTCCTCTGTCTCTGTGTCTGTCTGCCTCAGATGCTGGCCAGGTGACTGGTTCACACCAGACAACCATGCCCTAGGGTGGGCGAGAGGGCTGGGCTCAGACTCTGGCCTTTCTAAGGGACACCAGCTCCCACTCTTGTGACCTCCTTGGCCCCAGGCACTGCAGGAATTGAAGATGACCAGTTCCATGGCATCGTACGAGCAGCTGGTACGGCAGGTGGAGGCCTTGAAGGCGGAGAACACGCACTTAAGACAGGAGCTGAGGGATAATTCCAGCCACCTCTCCAAGCTGGAGACAGAGACTTCAGGCATGAAGGTGAGGGTCTGTGTGACGGGCGTGGCTCAGAAGCACTGAAGATGTCTTGGGAGGCTGAGAGAGGTCCCCGGGGCAGCCATGATGGCCACAGCCCTATTCCCTACCATGCCCGCAGGAAGTTCTAAAACACCTTCAGGGCAAGCTGGAGCAGGAGGCGCGGGTGCTGGTGTCTTCCGGGCAGACGGAAGTACTAGAACAGCTGAAAGGTGAGTGCGTCGGGGACTGTCCCATGGCTCGCGGGGACACAGCAGGAGCAGGTGGCTGACCTTCGCCCGCGATGCCCCTCCTTTCAGCTCTTCAGACTGACATCAGTAGCCTCTACAACCTAAAGTTCCAGCCCCCAGCCCTGGGCCCGGAGCCTGCCTCCCGGACTCCAGAGGGAAGCCCAGTGCACTGCTCTGGCCCATCCAAGGACAGTTTCGGGGAGCTGAGCCGGGCCACCATCCGCTTGCTGGAAGAACTGGACCAGGAGCGGTGAGAGTGGAAAGGATCCGCCCCAGGGATCTCTGTTCTCTGATTGGCTCATTGGCTTGTGGCCACGCCCCTATACAATCACACCCACCTCCTGGCTCATTTCACGCCCATCTCCAATGTATTCCTGTCTGGCTGACCCCAGCAGGAGGACAGAGGATATGGGGACATTTCTGGCAAAGGGAAAGGCTCCTGGCAGAACCCCCACCACAGTCAGAGACATACAGGCGTCTCTAGGGACAGAGTCAAGTCCAAAGTCAGGGCTCAGAATCAGGCCTAACGCCAGAGATTCTCAAGGAAGCCTTTGTTGATGGAAGGACAGAAGCCCAAACATTCTGGGCCTAGGGCCAGTGGAGGGGGCAGTGCTGGAGCCTGGGCTCAGCCCGTCCGGGTTGCCTGAGGTCCGCCTGATGAGCAGCCGACAATCAACTCTACCTAAGTCAGCTATGTGCAACTTCCGGCCTCAGGTTTCCACTCCATAAAATCGGGATAGATTTTTTGCTGATTGCTTCTTTTCTTTCTTTTTGGCCCCCAACCATATCTATTTCTTTGGGGAGCACCATGGCGTGTGTGTTGTAGTCAGCGGACACCAGGAGATCCACGGAGACAGACTCAGATGGCCAGGCTTGGTGACAAATGCCCTACCCATCTAGCTACTTCGCCAGCTAAGAGAGGGATCTTAGCATACGGTCCAGGCTAGTGAGAATCCTCCGGCCCAGCCTCCAGGGCGCTGTGGGGACAGTTAGGCTTCTGGGCCTGAGAGCTGGCATGTATGAACGGGAGGAAGTGAGCACTCTGGAGCCCTGCGGCCTCTTGGGTCTCCTTAGAATTCCCTTTGCCTTGTTTCCTTTTTATCTTTTTATTTATTGAGACAGGATCTCTCTGCATAGCCTTGGCTAGCTTAGTAGCTCTTATAGCCCAGGCTGGCCTCAAACTCACAGAGATCTTCATGCCTCAGCCTCCCAAGGGATTGCTGTTTTGCACTTTCAATTAGCTTCCCCCTCCCACTCATCCAGTTTCTTCCAGTGCCCACCTCAGAGCTGGGAGTAGGGGTGGGGGGGGTCCTTGGGAATGTCACCTATAAGAAGGTACCCCGCACCCCTACCCCAGATGCTTCCTGCTGAGTGAGATCGAGAAAGAGGAGAAGGAAAAGCTGTGGTATTACTCTCAGCTGCAGGGCCTGTCAAAGCGTTTGGATGAGCTGCCACACGTTGACACGGTGAGACCCCTGGGGCACCTAGCGAAGATGGGGGAACAGGGTGTGTGACGGGGAGGCCTGCCCCGGATGCGCCTCACGCAGCCTGTGCCCCCTCCCAGCAGTTCTCGATGCAGATGGATCTCATCCGGCAGCAGCTGGAGTTCGAGGCCCAGCACATTCGCTCGCTGATGGAGGAGCGTTTCGGCACCTCAGACGAGATGGTGCAGCGCGCGCAGGTGCCCAGTGCACACGCGGGCAACGGGGAGTGGAGGGCGGGCTGAATGGGAGGAGTCAAGGAGGGGTGGAGGCAGCCAAGCAAGCGAGCTTGCCTTCCCCGTTTCTGGTCTCTAGATCCGCGCTTCGCGCCTGGAGCAGATAGACAAGGAGCTGTTGGAGGCCCAGGACCGGGTGCAGCAGACCGAGCCTCAGGTACCAAGACAAGCAGAGCTAGGGCCGAAGGGGTGATGACCGATGTCTGTCGACTCAGTGACAGTCCCCTATTCTGCACCCAGGAAGGGTTCTGCAGCCTGTGGGCAGTGCAGACTGAAACCCCCAGGCCTCATGTTCTCCCCGCAGGCTCTGCTGGCAGTGAAGCCTGTGTCGGTGGAGGAGGACCAGGAGCCGGAAGTCCCCACGCACCCGGAGGATGGCAACCCTCAGCCTGGCAACAGCAAGGTGAGAAGGGAAAATCTGAGCATGGGCTGCCAGTGGCGTCCGGTTAGGGTCCCCAGGCAACCCCCGTTGATGGAGACTCAACCTGGACAGAGGCTCTCTCTCTCTGTGAGGCGAGAGGTCTTTGTTCTGGGACAGAGTGGAGCCCTGGCTGGTCTGGAACTCGCTGTGTAGACAAGGCTGGTTTCAGACTTAAATCTGCCTGCCTCTGCTTCCTGCTTGCTGGGGTTAAAGTGCCCTGCTTAGTGTGGGCTCCTTGGGGGACGGTCATGTTTTGATGTAATGAGGTTAGAAGACAACTTGCAAGAGTCGGTTCTCCCCTTCCGTCAGATTCGATGGCAAGTGCCATTACCTACCGAGCCTTCATACGGGCCCACGGGCCGGGCCACTTCTTGAAGGGGAACTGTCAACAGTGGTGGAGCACAGTCCCACTGCCATTTTGCACTCATCGCATGTTGCCCTGCAGGTGGAGGTGGTGTTCTGGCTTCTATCCATGTTGGCAACACGCGACCAAGAAGACACAGCGCGCACATTGCTGGCCATGTCCAGCTCGCCTGAGAGCTGTGTAGCCATGCGCCGCTCAGGCTGCCTGCCACTGTTACTCCAGATACTTCATGGCACTGAGACCGGGGCTGGGGGACATGCGGGGACCCCCGGCGCACCTGGTGCCAAAGATGCACGCATGCGCGCCAACGCAGCCCTGCACAACATTGTTTTCTCCCAGCCCGATCAGGGCCTGGCGCGCAAGGAGATGCGTGTGCTGCACGTGCTGGAGCAAATACGAGCCTACTGTGAGACCTGCTGGGACTGGCTGCAGGCGCGCAACAGCGGGACTGAGGGTGGTGCAGGAGACGGTGAGTGGGAAGCACCTGCACAGCAACCAGCTGCGCACCTTCTCATCTGCATGAACTGAGCCCAAGGGAAAGTGGGGCAAAGGAAGGCACAAAATACTCTCTACCTCTGACCACGCCCCCAGCTCCTTCACTCACTGGGGATTCTAGGCGGGGCTCCACCCTGACCACGCCCCCAGCCCCTCACTGGGGATTCTAAGCTCTGTACTGCTGGAACAGGCCACCAGCCCTCCTAATTTGTCCAGGCTGGCCTTGAACCTGTGACTCTCCTGCCTTCGCTCGGGGCGGGGCGCTGAAGAAGTCACAGGCCTGTGCTACAGCACAGCGGAGGGTTTCCTTCACCCGTCTCTGCTGTGCAGTTATATAAGCGACAGCAGCTCCACAGCCATGAGGTGGACGTCTGTATAGGACACCATTACTCAGCAAGTGTGTGACGTTACACAGATTTTGAAGCATTAGAGCGCGGGGAGAGGCAAGGGAGAACTCAGGGATCACTACGGGATGGGACTCTAACTTGGCCACTGCCCACAGCCCCTGTGCCCATCGAACCTCAGATCTGCCAGGCCACCTGTGCGGTGATGAAGCTGTCCTTTGATGAGGAATACCGTCGGGCTATGAATGAGCTAGGTGAGCTCCCTCCACCCCACCCCCTCCTGGGCCTTACACAGCGGTTGACTGACCCCAATAAATGCCATGGTACAGAGCATGGGTCGGATCATATAAGAACAGGGAAAGAAGTCTGGCAGCAGTGGTGGCGCGCGCCTTTAATCCCAGCCCTCAGGAGGCAGAGGCAGGCGGATCTCTGTGAGTTCAAGTTCCAGGAAGCCAGGACTACACAGAGAAACCTTGTCTTGAAAAACCAAACCAATTAAAACAAAGACCTGGGAAAGTGGTCCACATAGAATGGAGAGACAGGCCTCACCCACTGGACAAGCCTCACCTGCCTTTCTTCCCCTCCGACAGGGGGGTTGCAGGCTGTGGCGGAGCTACTGCAGGTGGATTACGAGATGCACAAGATGAGCCGGGACCCCCTCAACCTTGCCCTGCGCCGCTACGCCGGCATGACTCTCACCAACCTCACCTTCGGAGACGTCGCCAACAAGGTTCTCAGGGGAAGGAGGGGGAGGGGTGGGGCTCACCTCACCCCAGCCTGGATGTGGCCCTGGCTGGGAGGTGGGGAGTCACTTCTGGCATACAGAGGGGCAGAGGCTGGCAAGAGTTTCTCTTGGGCTCACACGTACACCGGCAAGGACAACTGTCTGCAGACTTGAGACCTCTGGGCTGGCAAAGTCCAGCGGCCTCTTCCTATCGGGGCATCACTTTTGTCTGCATACCCATGAGGAAGGGAGAGAAAGAACGGGGCATCCCTTGCTGCCACTGCTGGGACAGCAACTGTGCCGTGTCAATCCCAACAGGCCACACTGTGTGCCCGTCGAGGCTGCATGGAAGCCATCGTGGCTCAGCTGGCCTCTGAGAGTGAGGAGCTTCATCAGGTACCCGGGGCAGGGTGGGAGTGGGTGACACCAGGGTCAAAGTGGGTGGGAAGAGGGGGTGCCTTTGGATCCTGGACCCTGGGTCCTCTGTGACTGCCCCTGCCACCCGGGCCAGGTCGTGTCCAGTATCCTGCGTAATCTGTCGTGGAGGGCCGACATCAACAGCAAGAAGGTGCTGAGGGAAGTTGGCAGCATGACCGCCCTTATGGAGTGTGTGTTGCGGGCCTCCAAGGTGAGCATGGGTGGCAGGGGATTGGAGAAGTCAGAGGAAGTCACCACAGCCACTGTCATGAGACACAGGCTCAGAATAGGGAGACCCTGGGAAAAATTAGGTAATCCTAAAGTTCTGAAACCTCCAGCCCTAAACCACACTGCTGAGGACTGGAGTAGTGGTATTCATACCTTAGACAAGAAACCTCACTGCTAAGCAACCCCAGCCCCTCACTGGGGGATTTTAGGGGGAGGCTGCACCCTGACCACGCCCCCAGCCCCCTCACTGGGGATTCTGGGAGGGCTCCACCCTGACCACGCCCCCTGCTCCTCACTGGGGATTCTAGGCGGGGCTGCACCCTGACCACGCCCTCAGCCCCCTCACTGGGGATTCTGGGAGTGCTCCACCATAGAGCTACTTTCATAGCATTCTTTTAAACATATTCACATTACAGATATTCCAGGCTGTCCTGGAACTTGCAATCCTCCTGCCTCAGTCTCCAGAGTGCAGGACAGGCCTGCACCACCAGGCTTGGCAGTTGATCTTTTGTGGCCCCTCATGTTGACCATCCTTCCCTCCCATCGCAGGAGTCCACCCTGAAGAGCGTGCTTAGTGCTCTGTGGAACCTGTCTGCGCACAGTACGGAGAACAAGGCAGCCATTTGCCAGGTGGACGGTGCACTGGGTTTCCTGGTGAGCACGCTCACCTACCGTTGCCAAGGGAACTCCTTGGCAGTCATCGAGAGTGGTGGTGGGATCCTGCGCAATGTGTCAAGCCTCATTGCCACCCGGGAGGACTACAGGTCAGTCCCCGCTATGATTTGCCTGGCTATGCAGAGGGTTGGGGGTAGGGGATGGCACGGGGGGGGGGGGTTCCGGGGGCAGCTGCGACCTCATATGTACCAAGAGGTACACGGTGTCTTAGGACTTCATGGTAAACACCATGAGAGGGTTCACTGCCCATCCTTGCGGGAAGACAGGATCTCAGGGCAGACGCAGAGGCAGGAACCATGGAGGTGTGCTGCCTACTGCTTGCTCAGCCTGCCTCTTTGTACATCAGGACCACAAGCCCAGGGGTGACCATGGCTGGGCCCTCCCTTGTCATCTAGAAAATTCCCACAGACCAACCTGATGGGGCCCCTCACCTGGGCTGTGTCTAGGCTCATATCCAGTTGACAAAGTGGATTACAAAAAACAGCACAGGAAGATTACACGGGAGGCCTGGCCTGAGGGCACACGCCTTTAATCCCGGCACCAGGAAGGCAGAGACAGGGGGTTCTCAAGTGAGTTCGAGGCCAGCTGTTCCCCACTGAGGCAAGGTTTCTTTGTAGCCCTGGCTGTTCTGGAACTCACTCTGTAGACCAGACTGTCCTCAAACTCAGAGATCCGCTAGTCTGCTTCCCACATGCTGGGACTAAAGGCGTGCGCCAGCCAGCACCCAGCCCTAGACTGTGTAAGTTAAAATGGTATTGTTGGTGCTGGAGAAGTAACTCAGTAGTTAAACCACTGGCTGCTCTTGCAGAGGGTCTGTGTTCGCTTCCCAGCAGCTGCGACCATCGGTAACTCCAGCTCTGAGAATCCTGTGCCGTCTTCTTGCCTCTGTTGGCACCAGACACATGTAGTGGGGGCACAAACATACAGGCAAAACACCTGCACACACAGAATAAAATAAACCGTGTTGTTAAGTAATGTTCAGAATAGGAGTGTGGCAAGGCTCGCTCCTGAACCCAGCACCTGGGAAGCACAGCCTAGCCGGAACTAACATATCAGATGCTTTCTATAAAGAAAGAAAGAAAAGAAAGAAACAAAGAAGAGAGAAGAAAGGGTGGGTAGTGTGGGGTACTAGGTGCTTCTCAGTAAGTACTCTGAGCTAACCTGAGTTCAGTTCCCAGCATTAGATTGGGCAGCTCACCACCTGTAACTCCAGTTCCGAGGCTCTCTGGCATCGGTGGGGATTGCACACACATGGTGCACAGACTTCTACACAGGCAAAACACCCTTACACATGTGATAAAATCATTAATTAGCCAGGCGGTGGTGGCGCATGCCTTTAATCCCATCACTCGGGAGGCAGAGGTAGGTGGGGATCTGTGAGTTCGAGACCAGCCTGGTCTACAGAGCGAGTTCCAGGACAGCCAGGGTAGTTACACTAAGAAACCCTGTCTCAAAAACCAAAGGTAAGGGCTGGGGAGGTGGCTCAGGGGTTAAGAGCACTAACTGCTCTTTCATCAGAGGCCCTGGGTTCAATTCCTAGCACCCACATGGCAGCTCACAACTGTCTGTAACTCCAAGATCTCTAATACCCTCACGCATACAGGCAAAACACCAATGCAAATCAATAAGAAAAAGTAAATAAAAATAAGACCAAGTAAGTTTTTAAAGATTTATTTATTTATTATATATACAATATTCTGCCTGTATGTATTCCTGAGGGCCAGAAGAGGGCACCAGACCTCATTACAGATGGTTGTGAGCCACCATGTGGATGCTGGGAATTGAACTGGGGACCTCTGGAAGAGCAGCCAGTGCTCGTGCTCTTGTCCTCTGAGCCACCTCTCCAGCCCCATAAGTTAAAAAAAATAAACAAGCTAAATAAATAACAGGTATGATGGTACGGGACACACGCCTATGAACCTGACACAGAGAGGGCAGCGCCAGCTAGCAACTGATTTTAAAGTTTGCCTCGGCCTCCTCAGAGCCTTCCTCAAAACAAAACCAAACAACTGAGCATGACCCGCAGTGTGGGGCGGCTGTGCTGATGCTACTGCTATTTCATTTTTCTCAAGTTCAAACATGCGCCCCATCTAGTGGGTCCATTCTGATGGTAGGCGTGACAGGGGTGTGGCTAAGTGTGACTGGCGGGGTGGGCGTAACTAGGCTACCTGCTGCTAGCAATAGAGGTAGACCTGGTTGAGCAGGGGTCTGACAGGTGGGTGTGGGCGTGGCGGGCCTAGGAGTTTAGCAACACAGAATTGGGATTGGCTTCATCACAGGCAGGGGTAGACCTGACTTGGTTAAAGGCTCAGAGAAGTAGAAGCGGGTGTAGTAGAGCGAGGGGTGTGGGTGGCCAGGGTGGGCATGGCAGAGCAAGGTGAGCGTGCCCGAGCTGGGAGCTGCACTGGTGACCTTACCTCGGGCTATAGCGGATATGGGTTGATTTGCAGTGTGGTGTGGATGGTGGGCTCCACAGGGCTGGGGTACCCAAGCCCACCTTCCTTGTGCTCTGGGCTCCTCCAGGCAGGTGCTCCGTGATCACAACTGCCTACAAACACTGCTGCAGCACCTCACGTCGCACAGCCTGACCATCGTGAGCAACGCCTGTGGCACACTCTGGAACCTGTCTGCCCGCAGCCCCCGGGACCAGGAACTGCTGTGGGACCTGGGGGCTGTGGGCATGCTGCGCAACCTCGTGCACTCTAAACACAAGATGATCGCCATGGGTAGTGCTGCCGCTCTGCGGAACCTGCTGGCCCACCGACCTGCCAAGTACCAGGCAGCTGCTACAGCCATCTCCCCGGGCACCTGCGTGCCCAGCCTGTATGTCCGCAAGCAGAGGGCACTGGAAGCTGAGTTGGACACCCGGCGCCTGGCGCATGCGCTGGGCCACCTGGAGAAGCAGGGTCTGCCTGAGGTAGAGACCACTTCAAAGAAGCCCCTGCCACCTCTTCGCCACCTAGATGGGCTGGTGCAGGACTATGCCTCTGACTCTGGCTGCTTTGATGATGACGACGCGCCGTCTCTGGCTGCTGCGGCCACCACAGCCGAGCCCGCCAGCCCGGCAGTGCTGTCTATGTTCCTTGGCAGTCCCTTTCTTCAGGGCCAGGCACTGGCCCGCACTCAACCTGCCCGCCAGGGTGGCTTAGAAGCCGAGAAGGAGGCTGGTGGGGAGGCAGCTGTGGCTGCCAAAGCTAAGGCCAAGCTGGCGTTGGCCGTGGCTCGGATCGACCGACTGGTGGAGGACATCTCTGCCCTGCACACCTCATCAGACGACAGCTTCAGCCTCAGCTCTGGGGACCCTGGGCAGGAGGCACCAAGGGAGGGTCGTGCCCAGTCCTGCTCGCCATGCCGAGGCACTGAAGGGGGGCGGCGTGAGGCCAGCAGCCGGGGACACCCTCTGCTGAGGCTCAAGGCGGCCCACACCAGCCTCTCCAATGACAGCCTGAACAGTGGTAGCACTAGCGATGGCTATTGTCCCCGGGAACACATGCGGCCCTGCCCATTGGCCGCATTGGCTGAACACCGTGATGATCCCTTGCGCGGGCAGACTCGGCCCAGCCGGCTGGACCTGGACCTGTCCAGCCGGGCTGAACTGCCTGCCCGGGACACGGCGGCTGCTGATGCCCGCGTGTGTACCATCAAGCTATCCCCAACTTATCAGCATGTGCCACTGCTCGACGGTGCCACTGGGACGGGTATCAGACCCCTCGCTGGACCTGGAGCCTCCCCAGGAGCTCGGAAACAAGCGTGGATACCTGCAGATAGCCTGAGCAAAGTCCCCGAGAAACTGGTGACCTCTCCGCTGCCCATGGCTAGCAAGGTGCTGCAGAAGCTGGTGGCACAGGATGGGCCGATGTCACTCTCCCGGTGTAGCTCACTGTCCTCTCTGTCTTCCACTGGCCATGCTGGCCCCAGCCAAGCTGGGAACCTCGATGATAGTGATTCATCCCTGGAGGGGCTGGAGGAGACCGGCCCTGGTGAGGCGGAGCTGGATGGGGCGTGGCAAGCATCTGGGTCCACCTCTTTGCCCATGTCCATCCCAGCCCCCCACCGGGGGTGCAGTCGAGGTCTTGGGGTGGAGGATGCGACACCATCCAGTTCATCGGAGAACTGCATCCAGGAGACACCCTTGGTCCTGAGCCGCTGTAGTTCTGTGAGCTCTCTGGGCAGCTTCGAGAGCCGCTCCATTGCCAGCTCCATCCCCAGTGACCCGTGCAGTGGGCTGGGCAGTGGCACAGTGAGTCCCAGTGAGCTGCCCGACAGCCCCGGGCAGACTATGCCACCAAGCCGCAGCAAGACGCCACCAGCGCCTCCCGGCCAGCCTGAGACCAGCCAGTTCAGCCTGCAGTGGGAGAGCTACGTGAAGCGCTTCCTAGACATCGCAGACTGTCGAGAGCGATGCCAGCCTCCCTCAGAGCTGGACGCAGGCAGCGTGCGCTTCACAGTGGAGAAGCCGGACGAGAACTTCTCCTGTGCTTCCAGCCTCAGCGCGCTAGCCCTGCATGAGCTGTATGTTCAGCAGGACGTGGAACTGCGCCTGAGGCCACCAGCCTGCCCAGAGCGTGCAGGGGGTGGCGGGGGACACCATCGGAGGGATGAGGCTGCCTGCCGCATGGACTGCCCAGCACCCGTTGGTTCTCGGGCTCGGTCAGCAGTTGATAAAGAATTGGAGGTACTGCGTGAATGTCTGGGGGCGGCCATGCCCACCCGGCTCCGCAAGGTGGTCTCTGCCTTGGTGCCTGGCCGCCGCGCCCTGCCAGTCCCTGTGTACATGTTAGTGCCGGCCCCGGCTCAGGACGATGACTCTGGCACTGACTCCGCCGAGGGCACACCTGTCAACTTCTCCAGTGCTGCGTCGCTCAGTGATGAGACCTTACAGGGACCCTCCAGGGACAAGCCGGGAGGGCTTGGAGAAAGGCAGAAACCCACAGGCCGTCCCGCCCCTGCCCGGCAGGTCCATGGGCACCGACCCAAAGCAGCAGGCGCTGGGAAGAGTACGGAGCACACCCGAGGGGCCGGGAGGAACAGGGCACGATTGGAGTTACCCCTCAGCAGGTCACAGAGTGCTCGATCCAACAGGGATGGCTCATGCCAGCCCCGGACCTGTGGGGACGGTGCTCTGAAGTCACTATGCCTCACAACACCCACAGAGGAAGCCGTGTACTGCTTCTATGACTCTGATGAGGAACCCCCAGCCACAGCACCACCACCCCGGCAGGCGTCTGCCATCCCACGGGCTCTTAAGCGTGAGAAACCCATAGGCAGGAAGGAGACCCCATCCAGGGCATCACAGCCTGCCACACCACCTGTGAGGGCTCAGCCCAGACTAATCGTGGATGAGACTCCACCCTGCTATTCCTCAGCTAGCTCCCTCAGTGAGCCAGAGGCCTCTGAACAGCCGTCCAGCCATCCCCGAGGCTGGGAACAGGCAGCCACCAAGGACCCTGGCCTGGGCAGTAAACGGGACAGCTCTCCTAGCCCAAGGGCGGAGGAGGAACTACTGCAGAGGTGTGTTGGCTTAGCCCTGCCCAGGCGCCGAACCCAAGTACCTGGCTTGCGACGTCGCAAGCCCAGAGCTGCGCGGTCCGACATGCCGACCACTGAGATACCCCGGAAATGCCGTGAGGAGGTGCCTGGCTCTGATCCAGCCTCCGACTTAGACAGTGTTGAGTGGCAGGCCATCCAAGAGGGTGCGAACTCCATCGTCACGTGGTTGCACCAGGCAGCAGCCAAGGCCAGCCTGGAGGCGTCTTCTGAGTCTGACTCCCTCTTGTCTCTGGTGTCTGGGCTGTCAGCAGGCTCCACTTTACAGCCCTCGAAACCCAGGAAAATGCGAAACTCTGGGGCGGAGGCTGGGGGTGTCTGGCGTGCAGATAAACGGGGTGTAACTTCCACCAAGATCAGCGGGAGTCCGCGGTGTCCTAGTGGCCCCGAGAAGCCAAAGGGTACCCAGAAAATGATGGCAAGGGAGCCAGGAATGCTCCGGGGACGGACGGTGATCTACACAGCCAGCCCAGCCTCCCGGGCTCAGTCCAAAGGAGTTTCCGGCCCTTGTACCACACCTAAGAAGATGGGAATATCTGGTACCACTCAGCCAGAAACTGCCACCAAAACCCCCAGCCCTGGACAGCAGCGTTCACGGAGCCTCCACCGGCCAGGTAAGATCTCAGAGGTGGCAGCCTTGAGCCAGCCACCAAGGAGTGCGACCCCTCCAGCCCGCCTCATCAAGACGCCATCCTCAAGCTCCTCACAGACTTCGCCAGCGTCCCAGCCCCTACCCAGGAGGTCTCCTCTGGCCACTCCAACTGTAGGGCCTCTGCCTGGCCCTGGAGGGTCTCCCGTGCCTAAGTCACCGGCCCGGGCCCTTTTGGCTAAGCAACACAAGACCCAGAAGTCACCTGTTCGGATCCCATTCATGCAAAGACCAGTCAAGCGAGGGCCGCCACCACTGGCCAGGCCATCCCCAGAACCTGGACCTAGGGGAAGAACGGGGACTGAGGGGGCTTCTGGAGTGCGCGGTGGTCGCCTGGGCCTAGTGCGCCTAGCCTCAGCCCGCTCCAGTGGCAGTGAGTCCTCAGACCGCTCCGGCTTCCGTAGGCAGCTGACTTTCATCAAGGAATCCCCGTGCCAGGGGCTTCTTCGTCGCCGCAGATCGGAGCTGTCCTCTGCGGACTCCACAGCCTCCACCTCCCAGGATGCTTCGCCCCGCCGCGGAAGGCCTGCGCTCCCTGCTGTCTTCCTCTGCTCCTCTCGCTGTGATGAGTTGCGCGCGTCCCCACGGCAGCCCCTGGCCAAGCCAGGTCTTGCTCCACGGGTGCCCAGGCGCACAAGCTCTGAGAGCCCCTCCCGCCTGCCTGTGCGGGGACCTCCTGGGCGGCCTGAGACAGTCAAGCGGTATGCGTCCCTGCCACACATCAGCATCGCCCGCAGGTCAGATAACGCAGGCTCTGTGCCCACCATCCATGCCAATACCACTCGCCGGGGAAGTGATGGAGAGACCAGGCCACTGCCCAGGGTGGCTGCACCTGGGACCACCTGGCGTCGTATCAAAGATGAAGATGTCCCCCACATCCTTCGTAGCACGCTGCCTGCCACTGCCCTGCCCCTCAGGGGTCCATCACCTGCTGAGGACGGCCCTGCTGGGACTCCACAGCGCAAGACCAGTGACGCAGTGGTACAAACAGAGGATGTTGCCACCCCTAAGACCAACTCCAGCACTTCGCCCAGCCTGGAAAGCAGGGACCCCCCTCAGGCTCCAGCCAGCGGCCCTGCGGCTCCATTGGGCAGCGATGTGGACGGGCCAGCCCTCACCAAGCCACCTGCCTCAGCGCCCTTCACCCATGAGGGCCTGAGTGTTGTCATGGGGGGCTTTCCCACCAGTAGGCATGGGTCCCCCAGCAGGGCTGCACGAGTTCCCCCCTTCAACTACGTGCCCAGCCCTATGGTGGTAGCCACAGCGGCCAGCGACTCTGCCATGGCGAAAGCCCCTGTTGCCTCTCCAGCCAGCCTCCTGGAGTAGTGGGTATAGGCCAACCTTCTGGAACATTCTCTCTTCGCCCCGTGGCACAGTCTGGCTTCCCAGGGGGCTTGCTGTCCAGATGCCCTGAGTAGGCACAGCTATGCCCTCAGAGCTCCCGTCCAGCTCACTTCTCTGCACCTTAGAGCCAGCCCTTGCTTCTATGCCTGGGGCTTGAGGGGATCGGCTATAGACAGACACAAGGCACAGAAACCGTAGGCTCTATGCAGGACCTGCCCTGGGCTGCATCCAGTGGGTGGGCGGGCACGGGCTGTGGTGAGGGTAATGAAACCCTGGCAGCTGGCGCTCCCTCAGCCCGGCCCAGCCTGTAATTAGTGCTGGGGTAATTGGTTAATGAGGACTCTGCCAGGCGTGTTTGCCTTCCCAGAGGCAGCTGAGGAGTGCTGGGTGAGGGGCGTGGCCAAGCTGCTCACCAACCACTCCTTCATCTTCATCATGGCTGCGGAGAGATCGCCAAGGGTGGCGCTGGGGACCCGCTGGCCCTGTGTCCCTTCACTATCAGAGGAGGGACTAGTTCTGAGGACACACTGGCTGCCAGCTGGACAGCTCTGGGGGCTCAAGGGAGCAGGCCTAGGCAGCCAGCGACCGCGGGGAGGAGCCTGGTCCTTCCCATGGAAGTGTCAGGGCGTAGGATCCTCATCCCTGGCTCACCAAGTCTGGAATCCAGGCAGGAAAACAGGGATCAAGATGGAGGCCGATAAGAGCAAGGTAGGCAGGCCTCTGAGGACCCAGGTCTCAGCTCAGTGTGTATTGCTGCAGAGAGCACCAACAACCTCTCTCCTGTAGGACCTGTAACCACAGCCATGGGCAGGAATTGCTCCCAGAGAAGGACACTGCTCCTTGAGCTGGCCTCAAGCCCCTGCTGAGGGAAGTGGTTTTAAGAAGGTCCTGGGAAGGACCACAGACGCTGCTGTCCCTCCCCAAGTCCTTCTTATGGGGGGATTGACAGATCCACAATCACCTATTGCCATCACACCTGGGCACACTGACCACTAGGGGGCATCCCCAAGTCCTTCTTATGGGGGATTGACAGATCCACAATCACCTATTGCCATCACACCTGGGCACACTGACCACTAGGGGGCACCACTACAGCCGACTCCACAGCAGGAACACCAGGCACCAAGTCTTCAATCCCAGGACCTTGCCTGCTGGACAGGGCTCTGTGGGGGACTGACAAGGAGCAGCTAAAGCAGCAAGATGACTCTGAGACCCCAGCTCATACCCACCCCGCACCTCAGGGCGCCCCCGTGGTGGGACACAGCAGGAGGCAGATGTCCAGCTGGGGCTGGAGAGGGGGAACCTTACCTGCAGACTGAACCTGTAACCCACACACTGTGAGACCCCAGGTGGAGCAGATGCTGGACCATGGCACCAGCACGCAAGGCCCATCATTCTTCTAGCCTCCTGCCCTGTTGGCCATGTTTGCCTTCTCCACCCCACACAGTGGAGGACACACAAGCTACAGAGCAACATCCAGACCAGGGTAGGAAGAGCTGGCATGGAACAGTGGCTTCTGAAGGGTTAACCAAAGCCAGGGGGCAGGGCCAGTCGGCCTCTGGAGTGTTTGCTGTCCTCCAGGCTGGCAATGGCTGCAGGCACCCTGAGCTGGAGACCAGTGGTCCACTGGGTGCTTGAACAGGGCGACACGCCCGATTACCTCGCCTCCTGTCCTGTCTTTCACACTGTCCGGCGGCCAATGTCACCCCCCTGCTCACACCTGGTTGGTTTGTCCTCTGCCGCTGCCCCCCTCTGTCCCGTCCTACAGGGTTAATATTCTGTACATACTGACCCCCACCCCATGTAGACAACCTGGCAGGACACCCAGCCTGGCTTCTGGTTCTCGTTCACATCTTTAATAAAGCAAGCCATTGAGTCACTCTGGGCTGTTAATCGTCAACACAGGCTCTGGATGGGGGAGGTCATTCTAGAACCTTCTACTGCAGCTACAAGGCGCTGGCGCAGGGGCCCAAGCTCCCTGCGGACAGACACTTGCTAGAGCCAAGGTCGCGTCAGGGTCAGCCAAACCACACCTGGCCATTTGCTTTTGGACATCAGCCACTGACCACCTGTGGGGGCTGGGATCCGGGAACCCAGAGTAAACAGTCTGTGACCATTAGGAATGGGAACGGTGGGAATAAGTCATAAGCCAAGGCCATTTCGGAAAACACAGTCCCAGTCAGCTTGGGACGTGAGGAAGCGTGTGGGGTGGCCAGTGCCTAAGGTGCAAAGGGGCTGGAGTGGACTTGGGCCCCAGTGATCCAGGGTCCAGCTCACGGGTGTGTGTGTGTGTGTGTGAGACCCAGAATTTTATCTGATTTTCCAAAAACAAAGCCTGCTCACTTCAGAGCAGCGGGTCAGCAAGGTCAACTGAAGCCCCAGTCCAGAGGGTAACGTCCACCACAGAGGGGTCCTGTGGATGTCCAGCAGAGCCTGCAGGACACAGGCCCCCGCAGGGATCCGTGCACTGTCACCCCGTCTTTGTGCTCCTCCCGTACTCCTGGACTCCCCAGAGTGATGAGACCAGAGAGCAGGCAAGACAGCAGGACCCTGCAGGACCCGAGCCAGGAGGCAGTCAACCACGGTGAGGCTGGACATACAGGTTCTGGCCTGCTGCAGATGCTGGGGATGGAGACCCTCGCTGCCCAGGCCAACATGAGGCGGAAGTGGGAGCTGGCCACCTTGGGGCAGGTTGGTTCTGAGCCCCGACCTCCGTCAAGTCCTAGACGCCATCCAGGCTGATGCCCCCATGAATGAGGAGGTGGCCATGTCCGTAAGTCCCACCCCAACTTGGAGGCCATCAAGGATGGAAGAGGGAACAAAGGCTGCCCGGCGCTGGACGGACGGCCTCAGGTATAGCCTCAACTCTAGGAGGTGGCTGAGGTCACCTGGCTAACATCCTGTTCTAGCCTCTTATCAGCCTGCCGAAGGTCCTCGAACTTCTGCCTCAGTGTGTCCCCCGCCTGCCGCAGCCTCTCGTTCATGGCCACATAGGCCCGGCTTTGTTGGTAGAGTTGCTCGAGCCGGGCCTCAGGGTCCTCGGCCCTTGGAGATAGATCTGGGGGTTCTGGAGAGGAGAAACGGTGGGTCAGGGGTTGGAAGTCGTCCTTGGCTACACAGTGAGTTGGAGCCCTGCCTGGGCTACATGAGACCTGTCTAGGCCCTAGAGAATAGAATCAGTTACAGGCCTGACAAAACCCCATGCTTCGGAGTCATCCAGAGAACAGGACCCTTGATGTCCCACCCAGGACTGCTTAGGTTCCTGGATTCTAGGGGAATCACAGAAAACAGCCCCTGCACGTATCGTTTCCCCAGATTTCCACGTAGGAGCCACTGGGCTTGGGCTTTTTTCCTTTTTCCCTTTGAGACAAGGTCTTGAACTTGTCTCAATCCTCCCGCCCCCGACTCCTAGGTTGGCTTAAGTCATCAAGCTCGCCGGCCCTTCACCTTTGCTTCTGGTGACCCCACTTGACAGAGTCAGAGAGGCCGCTGGCAGAGAAGCAAAAGATTCGTCCCTGGGGCCTGGCTGCAATCAGGTTTGCTCCCGACTCGGACAGGCTGGGACCCCGCAGTTTCGCGTTCTCCTACCTTCTGGGGCCAGGGCGGTGAAAACAGGATCGTTGGGGGGCGCCCCTCGCACGTCCTCCAGGATCTGCTCCACCGTGGGCGGCGCGGGGCGCGTGGGCAGCACCACGCGTTTCTTGCCTTTGGAGCTCATCTTGCAGGCGGAGGAGCGCGCGCTGGCAGCAGGTCCGCTCTCCACTTGGCCTTCCCACCCTGCGAACCTCTATGCACCCGTTATGGCCCTGTGCCGAGGCCCATTCCTCGTCTCGCCTTCTCCTCTCCCGGGGTCTCAGAGTTTGGTTTAAATCCGGGCTAACTGAGCCCCCTAAAACCCCTACTCTAAGTCGCCACCACTTCCGCTTCCTGTTTGAGCCCAGCTGCGTTCTTGCACTTCCGGTCCTCTCCAACTCCGCTCCTCGGGAAACCCCTCCCCGGTCTTAAAGAGCCCTAAGCCTAGACGTTCCTAAGAGCTGTCTAAAAGGATCAAAAGCTTCCCCTGACCACGAATGGCAGGAGGCGCGAGTGCTGAGCGTGAGTTCGCGTCCCCCTGGTTGGGCAGAAACTAACCACTGCCAGGTACACAGTGGGCGCTCAATAAATACTGGGTGGTGCCTATCCACAGGGTAACGTATTCCAGGAACCTTGTTTCCTTGTCCTGAGTGGTGGCACACGCATTTAATCCCAGTACTTAGGAGGCAGAGAACTCAGGTCACTGAGTTCGAGGCCAGCCTGGTCGAGAGTGAGTTAATTACTCTGTCTTGAAAACCAGCACCAACATCAATGAAAGAAAGGAAAGGGAGAAAAGAGCTAGTCTTCTGCTCGTGGCTGTGGTACCTCAGCTAGTCTGCTCGTGGCTGTGGTACCTCAGCTAGTCTTCTGCTCGTGGCTGTGCTTTATCTCGGCACTGGGATGGGCGGTGGGCTGTACTTTGGCCCAGGGCTCTCTCCTCCCACCGGGGGTCTCTGGGCCTGGAGTAGTCTCTTTACTCCCTTTATAGCTCTGTAGTCCTCCAGGGGCCCTTGTCTTATTTGGGTGACCCTGGGCACCCCCCTACCCTGAAGGACACCACAAACTTGACATCTAACTTTTATTTGCCAACTATGAGGTCAGACATGGGGCTTGTGGACGGTTCTGGGCAGGAAGGGATAGATGTTTAGTGGCTGTGGTTTGACCTCTGCCCACTGCACCCCTTGTCCTGCTCCAAAATGCGTAAGTAGACACCTCTTCCACTGGGCGTAGCTATGGCCCACACAGTGGGCTGCTGCTGATCTGCCAAAGCCTTCTGGGGCAGGGTCCTATTCCAGCCTGGGAGCGGGGCCTTCGGGTACCGCCCTCTGTTCTTTGAGTCAGGCATCTCTGGTTCCCCAGCCTTCAGGGTCTCGGGCGTTGGGGTGTCTAGCCTAGGGTAGGTGGGCCTTCCTCAAGCCGAGAGGGGTCTCCATGAAGGCCCTGGCCAGCCGGGCCAGCATCATGGCCCAGAACTGGTAGCTGGGATGGCCGCCAGAGGTAGCAGGCCTTGGAGGAGCCCTGGAGCTCATCCAGCATGAAGAACAGGGGACAGGCAGCGTAGTTGCTGGTCAGCTGCCTCAGCAGGTGAAGAGGAGGGTGACAGCTGGCCTGTATCTCGGTCACTGGCTGTTCTGTGTGGCTGTAGAGCCACCATCACTCTCAGCTAGAGATGAGGCAGAGCCAGGCCAGGGTGGTGGAGGAACCGTGAATTCCTGTACGGGGCAGAAGGGAGACAGGGATGAGGCTGCAGCTGGAGGTACAGCCAGTGCCCGCCCGCCCATCCCGGGGCTGCTGCGCCTCCTCCCCCAACAAGTGACCATGCGCTGCGGCCACTCACCCTGGCGCAGCCCCTCTGTGTCCCTCTGCACACACGTGCGGCTGGTCACCTGGGGGCCCTGAGGCCGCGCTGTCATGTCCTCGGCCGTCCCATACAGCAGCAACGTGTAGTAGAACAGAGTTCCTGGGCAGGGGTCATGGTGGGCACCAAGGGGGACATGCTGTCAGTGGCCTGCCTGGCTCTGTAGCCAGTCTCAGTGGCTCCTACCCAGGGCCATGTCAGCTGAGTCTGGCTGCTATCCACCTACTGTGCCAGTGGCTGGAGGCCCTCACTTCCTCAGGACAACTGCACCTACTGTGTGCTAGTGGCAGACTCCCCAGCTTCCCAAGGTAGAGTCACCTACTGTGTGCTAGTGGCCAGACCTCATTATACCCCTCCAGTAGATAATAACTTGTTACTTACCCCTGGTCAGACCACCCCCGTGATTCTTCTAGGTTTTTGCACACCTACTGTGTACCGATAGCCAGGCTTCCCTCCTTTCCTCAGGTGACTGCACCTACTGTGTGCCACTGTGTTCCGACCCCCACCACCATCCACTTCCTTCAGGGAACCTTATACCTACTATGCACCAATGGCCAGATCCACACTTCCCCCAGGTTAGTACACCTACTGTGTGCCAGTGGCCAGAGCCTCCCTCCCCCACGTTGCCCTACTGTGTACCAGTGACTGGGACTCAACCATCCTCTAGGTAACAACACCTACTGTGTGCTAAAGTAACTGTTACATGGACTCTCTGAGAAAACCACTGGGTTGTGGGACCTGTAGCTGTAGGTCAACCAAAACACAGCCCGGCAGCCACAGCCTGGCAGCCACAGCCCACTCTCTCACCTGTGTTAAAATAGTAGCCCTTGTTCTCCAGACCAAGGGTCCACATGCCCTGTGGGTCCTCATCCCAGTAGTGGGTGGACATGAAGATCCAGTTCTTGTAGCCTTGGCCGCTGATATCCAAGGGTCTGTGGCCAAAGGGTGGCACGGGAGAGACAGGAAGGATGGTGGCTAACACGTGTCTTCTGAGTCCCACCCGCATAGGGTACCACCTGCAGGAGGCTACGCAGGACTCCACTAGCCCACAGGGTCCCTTGGGAGGATCTCACACCTGATGGCCACGAGCGTGGAGCGTGTGCCCATGGGGCTGGTGAGAGAGATCTCCAGGTCCCCACGGCGGCTGTAGGAGAGTGACAGCTGGACCTGCACGTGCTCCAGCGAGCGGATGAGGCGGTGCGAGCCATCGGAGCACGCGGACACGTTCTTCCTCACCAGCATCCGAGGCAGGATGGAGCTGGTAAGGTGAGGACGGTCCTGGGGGCCTGCCGTGGGCCCAGTGGCAGGTCTGGGTGGGGGTAGGGGGTCGAAGGACCTGAGGGCACTCTCCTCCCTTAGATGGGTAAACTGAGGTTTTGGGACATCCTCCCTGCCTCCTTGGAATGTGGGGGGGCCTCCCTCCAGTGGGCGTGGCTGGGGCTTCCCCTAGTGAGGTGGGGTGGGGGCGGGGCCTCCCTCACGTTGGGGTGTGCACCACCCGAATGGCGCATTTCTTCTGTGGCTGTGTGGGCAGCCACACGCGAGCCAGGTCCACCAGCAGCCCTGCGTCCAGCAGCCCGTAGCCGTAGTGGTGGCTCACTGCGCGGGAGGGGTAGCCGTCACTCGCCCTGCATGCACGGGACCCCGGTCCCCTCCCTGGCCCCGCCGCACCTTGGCGCCCCACGCCGTTGATCCTCCAGTCCTCCGCCTGCAGCTGCGCCGGCCTGGACGCGCGGACCACCAGGTGCTGTAGGTCCCTCCAGGTCAGGAGCGGGCTGGGGGGGCGAGGGCGGGTGAGCCGGGCGCCGCCCGTGGGGGCGGGGCGGTGGGCGGGGCCCCACGGTCACCTACTTGGCCTCCAGAGCCAGAGCGATTATGCCAGCGGCCAGCGGGGCGGAGGCCGAGGTGCCCGTGTGTTTGTCGGTACACTGGTGGTGCAGGTCCGTGGTGACCTGGTGACAGACAGCAGAGGGATCTTGAGCCCAGTGCGCGGCCCAGATGGAGGATTTGTTTGGAAGGTACTGGGGACTAAGTTCACAAAGTGCTGAAGATTGAGCTAAGTATGAAGACACCTAGGACTAAGCTCAAAGGGTACTAAAAGCCCCAGCAGGGCCGGGTGATGCAGGCGCTCAAACCCAGCACTTGTGGAGCTGTGGCAGGCGTAGCTGGGACTTCTAGGCTAGCCTGGTTTATGTATGGTGAATACGAATGACTAAGTTTAACAAGTACTGAGGACTAAGGACTAGTTTCCAAAACCACCGAGCACTGAGTTCATAATGATACACGGCCCTACATCTCAAAAAAAAAAAAAAAAAAAAAAAAAAAACGAAACCCAGCCCAGCAGTGGTGGCGCACTCCTTTAATCCCAACCCTTGGGAGGCAAGAACAGTCAACTCTGAGTTCGGGACCAGCCTGCTCTACAGAGCGAATTCCAAGACCGCCAGGGCGGTTACACAGAGAAACCCTGACTCGAAAACACCAAGAAAAGAAAAAGTGCCAAATTCTGAGACTTCAGTCCGGGGGACAGAAGTGCGGAGGCAGGAAGCACAACTGCAGGCACCAGGTGGGTAGGGGGCAGAGGCCCCGTGTGTGACGTGCGAGACCAGGGAGCCGACTCCAGCAGAGGCATTGGCGCGGATCTTGCCCAGGGAGGCAGAGGAGTTGCTAAGTGGGCCGACATGGTTGCTAGTTTGGAGGGGGTCGGAGGGGCTGTGAGCCCGAGCCGGGTCGAGAGGGGCAGGCCTGTGTGGGCTAGGTCTTATGGGTGGGCCATCTGCCAGGTTGAAGCCTGGGGGCGGGGTCTGGTGAGGCCTCTACGGGGGCGGGGCCTTGCTGCGGGCTTGGCTGGGTGCTCACGATCTGTGGGTCGGTGGCCACTCCGCTGCTGAAGGTGGTGGTAAACGTGGAGGCGCAGGCCTCACTGTACCAGGGCACTTGACCCTGCCGCGTGGTGCTGCCCACCGACAGCGTGTGGATGCTGTTGGTGTAGCCGTCACAATTGCAGTTGTCGTAATGGAGGCCACCGTTTCCCGAGGCCCAGATGAACAGTGTACCCAGTCCTTGGCGGCCCTGCGTGGGAAGTGACCCCGGAGAAGGGAGTCAGCCCTTCAACCTCAGGGTTGGGGCCCCTCCGCCCACGGTGCGCTCCCTGTGCACCTTGGTCACGCCACGCCTGAAGGCCTCCCGAGTGAGGATGCCTGGTCCGTCCACCGTGCGACCGTCATCCTCGGGCCCCCAGCTGGCGCTATAGATGTGTATGTGCTGCGGCTGCAGACTGAGGGACTGCGCCTCCACGATGTCCGTGATGGTGCCGTCCAACATGCGCACGCCTGCGCGGGTGGGCGTGGGCCTTGCGCCAGCACCAACACTGCTTGCCCTGCTAGGCTACCTCCCTGCCACCTTTCAGTCACGCTCAGCTTGGGGCTTGGCACTGCCCAGCAACCCGTGGTGGGAACGGGGGAGGGGTTGGGAGTGGCGTTCCTCTATTGATCAAGCTTATCCTCACATCCCCTAGCCTTCACCCCTGGTACCTCCAATTCTGGCGTTGAAGGCCACACCAGCACCACAGAAGCCATTGTTAGCTGTGGCAGACACCTCCCCAGCGCAGCGGGTCCCATGCCTGATTCCATGGCAAGGAGGAAAGTAGCCATGTCACAGCCCACGGTGGCATTTCCACCGGCAGAGGGAATCCCTGGTACACCAGTGCGTAGCTTACCGGTTCTCATCGCTGGGTGTGTAGCGAGGCTGGGGGTCTGGGTCATAGTCATTGAAGTCATAGCTGGCCAGAGGGTCCTGGAGAGCAGGCAGGGAAAGAAAGATGGGAAGGAGGTGAACCTGATTGGATCTGGGACCAGCCCTGCTGCCCAGACCCCTGAAGGGCTCACATAATTATGTATAGTGTTCTGCTTGCATTAAACCTGCAGGCCAGAAGAGGGCACCTCTAGGAAGAACAGCCAGTGCTCCTGACTTCTGAGCCCTCTCCCCAGCCTGGTACTTACATAATTAGCCCAGAGGTCGGGGTGGTCCTTCTCAATGCCATCATCCAAGATGGAGACCACCACTCCCCGGCCGGTCAGTCCCTGGTTCCAAACCTTCAGAATGTTGAGATCTGGCTGTATCTCGTTGTTCTAAAACAGACCAAGATGAACCTGGGGTCAGTGGGGTTCAAGCTGGCCCCTGTCCACTCGGCCCAGCCCAAGTGCTTACCATGTACCACTGCTTGGAAAACCAGGGGTCCGTGGGCACCACCAAGGAGCGCTTCACCCGCCGTCTCAGAGTCTGTTGCTCAAACCACTGCACCTGCAGAGGGGACACAGGCTGTGCTGGTGTGGGATGCAGCAGGAGGGCGGTGAGCCTCCATGGAGGTGCTGAGAGACAGGAATGTTGGCTTGAACTGCTCTTCGGGTGCCCACGCTCCTCAAGCCGTGTTCTCAGAAACTGCCGAGGCTGAGAACGCCTGCAGGAAGCCACTGGGGATGGGTGTGGGTCTTCTGGTCCCCACCTACTCCTTCTTGCCAAGTCCTGCTGACTCCCTCCTGCGGCACTAGTTTTTGTTTTGAGACAAGGTCACATTGCATAGCCACGGCTGGCCTGGAAATCCCCTGTTGGAAGCTGAGGTCACCCCCAACCCAGCAGAACTTTGAAAATCCACTACCTCAACACAGTTTCTGGGTCAGAACACCCCTACTCCACGACAGCTTCCACTGCCTTTGTGTGTCTGTTCTCTCTTGTTTTTCATTTGTTCTCTCTCTCTCCCCTCCCCTTCTCTCTCCCCCTCACTCTTTCCCCTCTCTTCCCCCCTCTCTCCCCCTCTCCTTCCCCTTCTTTCTCCCTTCTTCCCCTTTCTCTCCCCCTCCCTCTCTCTCCCCCCTTTCCTTTCTCTCCCTCCCTCTCTCTTTCTTCCCCCTCTCTGCCCTCCCCCCCCTCTTCCCCTCCCTCTTCCCTCCTCTCTCCTCTGTGTGTATGTGCACCAGAGCATATGTGAAAGCCAAAGAACTATCGGGGCTGGAAGATGGCTCAGTAATTAAGAGCACTGGCTGCTCTTGCGGAGGACAGGGTTCAATCTCCTGTGTCTACATGGCAGCTCACAACCACCTGGGACAGGTTCCAAGTGATCTTGCGCCCTCTTCTGACCTCCTCAGCACCTGCATCTGTCCGTGGTATACAGACAAGCAGGAGAAACACTAATACATATTAGTCAAAAGAAATACACATTTAAAAAATGTAAATCTTAGGCTGGGCGGTGGTGGCGCACGCCTTTAATCCCAGCACTTGGGAGGCAGAGGCAGGCGGATCTCTGTGAGTTCGAGACCAGCCTGGTCTACAGAGCTAGTTCCAGGAGAGGCTCCAAAACCACAGAGAAACCCTGTCTCAAAAAAAAAAAAAAAATGTAAATCTTATAAAACCATGGAAGCCCGTTTTGTCTTTCCACTCTGTAGATCTTGGGCACTGAGCTCAGCCAGGCTGGGCAGCAGGCGCCTTACCCTCTGAACCATGTCACTCTCTGTCTGTTTCCTGAGGTAGGGGCTCTCGTAGCTGAGGCTGGTCTTGAACTCAAGGATGGCCTTGAAATCCTGACCCTCCTGCCTCCATTTCTCTAGTGCCTGGATGACAGGCGTGAGCTCCCACGCCTGGTGGAAGTGCACTGGATGGAACCAGCTTGTTGAACAAGTGCTCCGCCCACTGAGCCTCAGCCCGTCACCTCCCCTCTGGTCTCCTGGAGTCAGCCTGTTCCTCCCTGAGCGAGGTCTTTTGCACGATGCTCTGCCAACACCAGCTCAAGCCTCCTCACACCTCCTTCTTACTCTCATGAGCGGCGCTCTCCTGGGTAACCTGACTTGATCTATCTGTCCGTCCACCCATCCAACTCATCTCGTCCCTTCGCCCTAATGCCCGAATCCCCCCATTTGATTCTATTCTCTTCTGGCCTCTGAAGACACTTAGTCCCTGGGGAGATTTTCACAAGAAGGGTCCCACAGGCTCTGACAGCTAGTTTACAAATGTATATGGCCTTGAGAAGGAGTGTCAATGAGGATGGAGGCCAGCAGTCACTGCCCCAGCGTGCGCTTGCTTGCTGCCATGTTCCCCGACATGGTGGGCACAGACTCACCCTCTAATGCCGTAATTCTAATAAACCTTCCTTCTCTAAGCTGCCTTGGTTGTGGCATTTCTGTCACTGCACTAGGACAGCAACTCATACAGCTCCTGGTGCTGAAGATGAACGCTTCTTCGGTGTATCTCGTAATCTTGTATGGCGCACACTGCCACAACTCCGTGCCAGTTCCTTGAATGCCATCTACGGGCTGTTCCCAGTGGAGGACTGGCCTAATGTGGGTAGACCTAGAGGAACGCCCGAAACACACGGGCTCTGCGCCCGATTCGCCACACACTCATCCACTCCAGGCTCTTCTCTTGGGCACAGTTCCTTCCCTACATCTTACGGCTTGGAGCGGGAAGGACCAGCATGAGAAGAGCTCTGTCCTTGAGAAGCTGGGCAGGGGCCCTCAGTAAGAGCTCCCCACAAATGCCGTGTTGTGGTAGGTGCCATGCTTCATGGCTTCCCCAACCAGGTCCCACTTCACAAACCTACGGGTCATTCATAAAAACGAGAGTGACAGAAGGTGGCTTGGTTGGCCTTAGGAGACGGCAAACAGGGGCTCACTCACCTTGGGCTCTTTCTTTAGGCGCAGACGGTGGCCCCAGTGTGGGGTCAGGGACTGCTGGGCCACACCCCGGTGTCGTAGATGGAAATACTGGTCGTCAGGGAAGATCTGGAAATGTGATGGACAGAAGCATTGCTGGGACCTGGCTCCTTTGATAGAGTCCCCAAGGATGGAGTGCACTTTCCGGGGCATTTTAGGCCTCAATGAGGTGCCCAGATGAGGGCTGCAGGATCCCGAATTGAACATGGAGGGGGCACACTGACACAGATTCTTCGTATCTGGGGAGATCTTGGGAACCCCCTCCCATATGTCTAGATCTGAGGTCCTTAAGTTCCCCACCCCAGGTCCCATCCATCCAGGTCCCACCCACCTGTCCCAGGTTGACGAAGCCAAATTTACGTGCCAGGCGCTCAGCCTCCTGGTAACCTTTGGTCACCCGCACGGCCCAGCTGCTGACATAGATGGGGGCCCGGGCTGAAGCCCACCCCACAGCCAGGAGGGCCAAAGCCAGACCCAGCCACAGCGCGGTTGGGAAGGGCCGCATAGCGGGGGGCGGGGTGGGGGGCGGGGCCTCAGGAAGCCACCCCATCCCGGACACCATAGCAACCCAGATTCCTTCAGCTCCCAAGGAGCCTTGCGGTTCCCTCTGCCCCCACCCAGGAGGGGTGGGAATATCCCACATGGAGAGACATCCACACAGACCTAAGCGTTCGGGAGCCTCAGTTTCCCAACTTATACAAGGACAACCCCTCCATCTGGCCTAAGGAGCAGTTGCAAGATCACAGGGATCTCCTCAATCTTTTATTTGGCCCCGCCCACTTTCCTCCACGCCCCTCCTTTGAAAATTAGCCCTGCCTCCGCACATCTTCCAATCAGCATCGTTTTATCCAGTGTAGTCCCGCCTCCTTTGTGATAAACCCCGCCTTCTCTCGTCTGTCCAGTCAGCGCTGTCTTTAGCCGGACCCCGCCCACCTGTTTCTCATCTAGCTCCACCCACCTCACCTTCGTCAATCCTCTTGACCAATCAACGCGCCGGCTGCCTGGTGCCCCGCCCCCTCCGGCCACCTCACGGTCCGGCCGGCCTCCGCCCTGGCCAGAGGGCAATGCGGCGGGGGAAACGGGGCAGGCCCCACCTCCTTTGTCCGCCTTGCCCTCCTATTGGCCAGAGCCGGGGGTCGGGGGCGGAGCCAGGGCCGGGGCCGGCAAGTAGCGGGCCGGGGGCAGGGCGGGCGGGCGCGCGGGAGTCGAAGGCTGTTCGGCCTCGGCGGAGCCGGTGCGCGAGGCTGCGGGTGTGCTTGAGCGGCTTGCCCCGGGCCCGCCGCTGCCATGGACGGTCTGCGCCAGCGCTTCGAGCGGTTTCTAGAGCAGAAGAACGTTGCCACCGAAGCGCTCGGAGCGCTCGAAGCCAGGACCGGTGTAGAGAAGCGGTATCTGGCCGCGGGTGAGCCTCCTGGAGAGGGGTGCATGTCACGGGTCCCCGGCGGGCACATGAGGTCCTTGGTTCCATCCCTGGAAAGGGTGCATGCCCGGGATGGGCACCTTGAAGTCTTGGGTCTCCGACGAGTTATGGGAGGTTCTAGGAACTCAGACCTAGCTGTGGTATCCCTAAAAGGTACTCACATCCCTGGTCCGTCGTGAAGTCCTGGGGACTCTGACCAGAAAGGAGTTCACATCCCAGGACCCTGAGGGCCTCTACAAGGCCATAAAGACTCAGACCGGGAAGGAGTCCCTGTCTGAGGAGGGAACTCAGGTCCCTGGTTAACCTGGTCAAAGGCCTCATAAGATTCTAGGCACCCAGACCTGGATTTAGGGTTCCATCCTGCATGGGAAGGGGTGCACAGCTGGGTCTCCAACAGGAAACCAAGATTTCCTGAGACCCCATCCATGGAAGAGGAACATATTCTGGTTCCCTCATGGACCCTGATGTTATCTGGGGACTCTGAGCTGCCTGCGGGTTTTTATTCTAGATTCTGGAGAAGAGGGACTTTAATTTACCTCCCTGTGCTCTCGAAGCACTCTCCCGTGCAGCCTGCGTGCCAGGTCCCAAGTCCCTGCAAGTCTGGTTTTTCCAGTGGCCAGCTGGCCCCTGCGTGGGTGGAGAAACAAGAAGCACCCCCTATGCATTCCCAGCCCCTTCTTGAATGTTCTCACGGAGAAATGATCCCATGCATCTCTGGAACATGAAGACTGACCCAGCACCCCCTCTTTGCCACAACACAATACCTTTGAGTCAATATTTGTTGAGCTAAGGTGTCAGCTGGGATCTGGCGGATGGGGAGTCTGAGGGAGGGACCGTCCAAGGACCCAAATTATAGGTCCGTTCTATTCCCAGGTCCTTTGTGCAGGTGTTGTAAGGGCCCCTGTGTGTCTTCCCAAAGTGATTTTCCTGTGCTCCCTTTATGTCTTCAGAATCCTACAGCCTGACTCACGAGACCATGGGGTCTGTGTGAAGGACTTATGTCACAGGTCACGAAGCCCCTTCTCCAGACAGACAGCCCCACCAGCTGGAGGGCGGGCCCCCACACCCCAGTGTGTGTGGGATCTAATGGCTGTGCCCAGATCCCAGGATATCCCGCTTCTCGGGGTGACTCAGCACCCCGAGACAGCCTGTTGTCCCGCTGTGCAGGTTCCAGGTACAGACTGTGACCTCTGTTCTGGCTTTTCACATCATTAGGGAAATTGCATCACAGTACCCTGGGAGGGGTGGCATCAGGAAGGAAACTGAGGCACAGGAGTCAGGACAGGTGGAAAGCTGCCCTCGTCCCCGCCTCCTCTCTGCCCTACAGCTTTGGTTCCACGGTCATCTTCCTCCTGCTGAGGTTGCAGTTAAAGAGATTGAGGGGACCAGTACACTGGGACAGCCCTTCCCCCACCAGTGCTGGAGACAGGGTGATGTCCCTCTCCTGCTTCAGGACCCTTATCTAAATAGAGAAATCTTAGGTTTCAACTGCCCCAAAGGGCCATCCTATGCCCCCAGGCACTAAATGAAGCAGGCCACTCAGACTCAGTGCAGTGATGGGAGGTCACCCTGATCAGCAGGGGCCAGCTGGGGCTCCCCTGCTGTTCAGTCTCAGATCCCAGGATAAGACCCAGAGCAGGTGGAAGGAGGGGCCCGGACTCTCTGACCTTAGACCCAGAAGCCTGTGTCCCAGCAGATAACAGTCTGGGGGAGGAAGGAGGAGACAGCTCAGGCTCAGCTACCCTGAGGGCAAAGGTCCTCTCTGGTAGATAAACCCCTTCCACCCCCTCCAGCTCAGCCCCGCCTCTGGCCTTCTCTAGAGTAGATTAGACCCCAGGTGCCCCCCAGCACTTTCTCAAGTGGCCCTTTATAACAGTAAGTGCACTGTGGCAATGGCGTGTGGGAGCCCCGGGCTCTTCATTGCTGAGAATGTCTTAGTGGCCAAAAGAAGGTTCCCTACAGTGTGGTCAGGGAGTCAGCACCAGCCATACCTGCACGTGGACAATCCAGCCTGGTGCAGAGTCCTGGTCAGGTGAAACTGTAGAACACGGAACCTTGCTTGTTTGGGGGGTTTCTAGAGTGCGCGCATGAGAAAGAGAGACAGACAGAGACAGAGACACAGAGAGACAGACACACACACACACACACACACACAGAGTTTTCTCCTTCCATCCCATGTTCCAACAATCAGATTAGGTGTCCCTGATTACTTGGCAGGTGCCTTTACCTGTTGAGCCCTCTGGCTGGCCACTCTCCATTTTCTCTGGAGATGGTAAGTTCGCTGAACATTGTCAGATGATCTTCAAGGAGCCTTTGTCTCCACTACCCTCCGCCAAGTGCTGGAGTGGCCCATTTTTGTCTTGTTGGTATGCGCTGCGGTCCAAAATCAAGCCATAATGCTTGCACAGAAGGCATTTTACCCACCACATCATCCCCCAAACCTTTTTAGGTAGTGGGATTTGAGACGTGGCCTCATGTAGCCCAGGCTGGCACTGACCTCACTAGTAGCCAAGGATGACCTTGTGTACTCTATCACCCCAGCATTCCAGAGGCTGAGATAGGAGGAGCCAGAGTTCAAAGCCAGCCTGAGCTACAAAACTAGCCGCATTCTCAAAAATCAAACAGAAAAGGCAGAAACTTAGCCAGCATGGCAGAGTGTTTTAATCCCAGGGCTGAGGTGGAAGCAGGCAGGTCAGCCAGGGCTGCATCATGAGACCCTGTCTCAAAGAAGAAGAAAAAACCAAAACTGAGCCTTAGCCCGGAGCTGAACAAGGTCCCTGCCCGCTTTGGGGCACTCCCCATGAGGGAGGTGCAGCAGACATGGGACCGAGGGTGCACTGCCCAGAGTGTCCCCAGGGAGGAGGGGCTGCAGGCTGCATCAGAGGCATTGCTGGCCACGCTGTCTCCTCAGGGGCTCTCGCGCTGCTAAGCCTGTATCTTCTGTTCGGCTACGGGGCCTCTCTACTGTGCAATGTCATCGGATTTGTATACCCCGCATATGCTTCGTGAGTGTGGAGGGCAGCCTGTGGGGGAGGGGGGCTCCTGGGAGCTCCTCGGGAGAGAGCAGACATGTGCATTCCCATCTCAACAGAGTCAAAGCTATCGAGAGCCCAGCCAAGGAAGACGATACTGTGTGGCTAACCTACTGGGTGGTGTACGCCCTGTTCGGCCTGATCGAGTTCTTCAGCGATCTACTCCTGTTCTGGTTCCCTTTCTACTACGCGGGCAAGGTGGGCAGGCCATCAGCTCTGGCAGGGACCAGCAAAGGAGCGGGACAGGGCCCTGTGTGACTGTGGTGTGTCCCGTGTGGAGCAGGGCCCTGTGTGTGACTGTTGTGTGTCCCGTGTGGGGCAGGGCTCTGTGTATGACAGTGTGGTGTGTCCCCGTGTGGGGCAGGACCCTGTGTGTGACTGTGGTGTGTCCCCGTGTGGGGCAGGGCCCTGTGTGTGACAGTGTGGTATGTCCCCGTGTGGGGCAGGGCCCTGTGTGTGACTGTGGTGTGTCCCGTGTGGGTCAGGGCCCTGTGTATGACAGTGTGGTGTGTCCCCGTGTGGGGCAGGGCCCTGTGTGTGACAGTGTGGTGTGTTTCCACGCAGTGCGCCTTCCTGTTATTCTGCATGACTCCGGGACCCTGGAATGGGGCTCTAATACTGTACCATCGCGTCATACGACCACTATTTCTAAAACACCATGTGGCCCTAGACAGCGCGGTGAACAATCTCAGCGGAAGGGCGTTGGACATAGCGGCTGGGATAACCCGGGACGGTGTGTATTCAGGGTGGATGCTCAGTGAGCTTGGTCTGGATCCTGGATTTGTTTGTTTGTCTATGAGACAGAATCTTACTGTGTAGAACAGGCTGGCCTAGAATCAGAGATTCACCTATCCAGGACTCCCAAGAGCTAGGATTAAAGGTGTATGCCACCACACATCGCTAGTTCGGTTATTTCGTGAAGCCCAGGCTAGCCTTCCACTCACTAGGTAGCTGAGGGTGACCTTCCTGATCTTCTCGTCTTCCTGATTACTGGGATGACAGGCATGACAGTGTCACCCTGCCCCAGCTGGCTCCTTGGTCTCAGCTGACCCTCTCTCTGCCCGCCTGTCTCGAGCCTCCTGGCTCCAGCTACACTCCCTATCTTGCATCGCGACCACCCCCTGCTTGGCTCTGCTGTTCTCTTACTGTCTGCCTCTCTCTCCCTGGCTGTCTGAAACCAGTACTGCAGGCCCTGGCACGGGGCCGGGCTCTCGTCACCCCAGCCTCAACAATGGAGCCCCCAGCCGCTCTGGAACCGGACCGTACGTAACTGCAGGCGGGGCTGTGCAGGGTTGTGTGCATTCAGTGTGCATATGTTTGGTTGCGCATGCTGCCCTGGGCATGTGTTTGCAGGTGCCCACGGATGTGTGTATGCATGCGCTCTGGGCACAGTGTCTGCAGGGGTGAGCAGCTTGCCTCTGCAGAGGAGCTGATGACACACTCCCAGCAGCTCCTCATCTCCCCGCTCACACTGTCCCTTTCCTCTCCACAGCCAAGTCAGGTCAGAGTCTGCTCCTGAAGCACAAGTGAGATCCCCTGGGAGCCTGTGCACAGAGCCCCTGGCCAGTGACAAAGAGCACACAGTTGAGGCCCAGCTCTCTGACTCCTCAGACTCCCAGACAGAGACCGAACAGCAACGCCGACCCTCGAGCCCAATCAAGCCAACAGCAAGCCCATCGAGGGCCATGAATGGGCAGTCCCCATCTCCAGTCAGCCCAGGTTCTGCATCTGCGTCCCGGGGTCAGCTGGCCACAGGCTCTGTTAGTGGCTCCCAGATTCCCAGTAAGGCCCGGGGCCATCGCAGCAGAGGCAGTATGTCTTCCAGGCCTGCACAGCGTACCCGGCTACCCAGTACGTCCTTAGGGCCCTCTCAACCGGCCATGCGCTCTGGGGGGTCTTCACAGCCAGCAGGCCGGTCCTCAGGACCTACTCGGACAGCGGGCCGGCACCTGGGAAACAACCAGCAGACCCCTCAGGCCTCGGCATCAGCCCAGCCTGCTGGCCGGTCGACAGCAGCTGCATCTGCACCCACCTCCACACAGCGCATCAGCGTCTCCAACCAGGGCTCGCCGAGAGCCCAGTCACCCAGCACACCCCCTGATCCTAACCAGGCTGGCAGCAAGCCCCCCAGCGAGCCAGGGGAAGAGGGTTCCAAGAACAACAAGCAGGACCCGAAGGCGCAGACCACAGAGGTGGCAGAGCTGCCCGAGCCCGAGCCCGAGCCCGAGCGCCTAGCCCCCTGTCACTCTGAGTCCTCTCTGGAGTACATATCCGAGTCCACCACGGAGATCACCTGCAAATGGCCCAGTTACCAGCTGCGCTGCCCGAGACACTGCTGGCTTTTACAACACCTGGCATACTAGGGCCACGCCTGGACACCTGCTCACTGGAGCCACTGGAGCACCGTGAGAGTCACACCAAACATCTGCCCTTGAGAGCCACAGAAGAGAACTGCCCACCTACACACCAAAGTCAGACATCTGCCACAGCACCAAGTCAAACACCCACTTGCTGGGCCCCCACATGTTCAACCTGCCCATGAATTCCACAGGAGCCCCACATGAGCCCATCAAACATCTGTCAGGGTGCACATGAAACACCACCTGGGGTCCCTGTGTACCATCTATCCTCCGAAGCACGCAATAAAATCACCGGCTCAGGCTCACACGTGTGTCAGCTCAGCTGCTGGGTGGACTATCGGGAATGAACCCCAACCACGTGGTTAGGCCCAGGCAGAAAACCCATGTCCTCCCTTCTTCCCTGAGACAGCGTTTTGGTGTGTAGCCCAGGCTGGCTGGGAACATAGTCTCTGACCTCAGCCACCCAAGTTCTGAGGTCACAGTGATGAACCACCTGTGTGGGAAAAACATTATTAGTGTTTGCTCCAGATGAGGGGGTAGCCACAGGCCAGAGACATGCAATCAGCCGCTCTGGCTGGGAGTGGAGTTTATTGGTGTTACCTACAGAGAGGGTGACCAGTTCTCTCCCTGTTGTTCAAAAGACCAGAAAGCTTTCTCAGGGTTTTCTGAGATTTTTAATTTTTTTTCGAGACAGGGTTTCTCTGTGTAGCTTTGGAGCCTTCCCTTCATGGAACTTATTCTTTTTTTTTTTTTTTCATAAGCTTTTAGTTTATTTGTCCTCTGGGAAATTGTCTGCAAACCACAGCAGATCAAGTCACCGCAGATCTACTCCTTTGGCTTTTTGCCAGCACCAACATTGGCCTTCGCAGTCCCCCTAACCTTCTTCATTCTATTCTTGCGTTCCTTTCGCTGTTTCCGGGAGGTCTTTTTCTTCTCATAAAGGCCATGTCTTGCAAGTCTGTGTTTGGGTTCATTCTTCTTTGCATAATCGAGAGAATCATAGATCATGCCAAAGCCTGTTGTTTTCCCACCAACAAAATGAGTTCTGAATCCAAATACAAAGATGACATCTGGTGTGGTTTTGTACATTTTGGCTAACTTCTCCCGAATCTCTGTCTTTGGTACTGTTGCCTTCCTAGGGTGAAGGACATCAATAACCATCTGTTTTCTTTGAAGCAGATGGTTGGTCATGAACTTCCTGGTCCGGATCGTTACTGTGTCGTTCATGATGAGGCGGCGCCGAGCTCCTAAAGCCTGGAACTTATTCTTGTAGAGCAGGCTGACCTCGAACTCCCGGAGATCCGCCTGCCTCTGCCTCCCAAGTGCTGGGATTAAAGGCGTGTGTCACCACTGATATCTGTACATAAGGTGCTGGCAATGGACAGAGGCACCAGTTGCAGGTGTGAAGCCGCCAAGGTGCATGCTGGGAACTGAGCTGGGGTCCTCCTTGGCAACATAACTCCTGGCCCTTCTGTTGGTCTCTGAGCCTCCCTCCTCTGGTTCTCTTCCAGTTTACCCCTCCCTCCCTCCTTCCTTCCCTCCCTCTTTCTCTCCCTCCCTCCCTCCCTCAGGCAGGAATGTCTCAGTAGGGACCACATAGCCACACACACATCAGTCACCCCCATCCCGTCATAGACTTAGGGCCAAGTCTGTTCCCTCCTCTCTCTCCACACAAGCAGGTGAGAGGACAGCTCTGGCCACACCTGACACTTGTGCCTAGGCAGGTGGCGTGCTGGGCTGTGCACATGGGACCAGTGTGGAACCGGCCAGGTCCAGACGCACCCTGCAGACAGCCAGGGTCACAGACCGAGACAGTTGGTAATTGGATTTTATTTTCATAGTCCTCAGATGGAATCCAGGGATTCTGAGTATTGGACCACTGCTCCATTCCTGGCCACGCCCCCGGCCCCTCACTGGGGATTCTAGGCGGGGCTCCAACCTGACCATGCCTCAAACCCCTCATTTTCGCTGGCCTATCCACCCCTAGCTCTTCAATTGGAATATTCAGTAGAAATCACAGTGGGATCAGACATAAACCCTAATGTATTTGCACACAATGCTGTCACCGAGTTGTTCCTGGGGTGACTTTGTCTTGTGTAACCCAATCTCTCCCAAGGCTCTGCTAGGGACGTGTGGCCTCTCTCTATGCCTCCAACACAGTTTCCAGAAAATGAAACATCTTAGAGCAGTCAATGGTTGCCCCCATCTTGGTGCATTCGAATGGAGGAGGAGGAAGTAAGAAACTTGGGTTACTGGGCTCAATGCATTTATTAGTTCAAGGTCATCTTCTGCTACAGTGAGAATTTGAGACTAGCCTGCGCTACATGAGACCTTTTCAGAAGTATTGGGCGGGGTGTAGTATCACAGGTCCTTAATTCCAGAACTCAGGAGGCACAGGCAGGAGGACCTCTTTGAGTCTGAGCTAGCCTGATCTACATAGCAGTTCCAGTCCAGCCAGGACTAATTATGTGGTGAGTTCCAGGCTAGCCTGATGTGCATATTAAGAATTTTTTTTAAAAAAAGGTAATAAAAATAAATTTCAGCAAATCATTGCAGAAGTAAGACTGAGAAGACTGCTGTTTGCCAGGGGTCATAGGAGCTGATGTCCAAAGGTCCCAGGGCAGAGGTGCAAAGCCCTGGGCACGGTGGGGGAGGGGGACGGGACCTGGCAAGTTTGAGGAGCAGTGAAAATGAAAAGCCCTTGTCCCTGGAGCAGAGGACCTACAGTGACTTGGAGATCTTGGGGAGGACTTCAGTTTCTGCTCTGGATTCTTCCAGGGCAGCCACTAATTAGCCTCCCCCAGCCCCGGGTGCCGGTCCCCTGGGCTGCAGCAGCTGGTTTGAAAATATGATCTGACTACAGTATGGTCTGGGTGGGTAGGGGCCGGTAGGGGTGTGGGGGAATCCAGCTTGCTCAGAGTTGGGGATGGGGGGGGCTGCAAAAGGGAACTGGCAATAGCTCCTCCCCTCTGTGGTGGGCCCCACCCACCCGGGTCAGCCATTGATGAGGCAGTGGAAAGGAGGGGCCCTCCTGTCAAGGCCAGATTGCTCCTCAACCTGGCCCCTTAATTCAAACCACAGAGGAGCCAGGTATGGGTTAGGACAGGATCAGGGGACACCAGGGTCTAGCCTAGGCTAGGTGAGACCTTACTGACTCTCACTGAACTAGGAAGCCATGGGCCTGGCTAAGCCGGCCATCAGCCCCAGGATCCTCTGCACAGCCTTTTCCTGGCTCCTAGGGTTTGAACGCAGGTTCTCATGCCTGCCAGGCAATCTCTCTACCATCTGCGCCACAATGGCAGGCCCTCTGTCTTATTTATTTATTTATTTTTCAAGACAGGGTTTCTCTATAGCTTTGGAGCCTGTCCTAGAACTCGCTCTGTGGACCAGGCTGGTCTCCAACTCACAGAGATCTGCCTGCCTCTGCCTCCTGAGTGCTGGGGTCAAAGGCGTGCGCCACCACCGCCTGACTGTCCACTTTTTATTTTGAGACGCTCTCCTTAAGCTTCCTAGGTGACCCTGGTGATCCCCCTCCTCCCCGCTGGGATCCCAGGCCCGGGCCAGCAAAGGTATCTTCCTGCGGTCTTCATTTTCGTTTACTAATGACTCTCAATGTTTTCAAGTTAAAACATCCCCCTTTATTGACTACCACAAAGAGCCAAATTTGAGGTGAATGGCGTTTTGGGGGACAGTTCCCTGTCTGTCATTGGAATCAGCAGTCTGGGCAGTACTGCAGCACCCAGGGGAAAAGCCAGGCCTCACGCTCCTGGCACGCGCCAGTAATACCAGCCACCTACGCCTTCCCACTACTCCTGGGTTACCCGTGCTGTCATGTGTACGGGCTCAGCGCCAGGACCCGAGCAGAGATGACCCTGCTCTGGACTCTAGTGTCAGGTTGGGCAGCCGTTATAGGTGGGTGTGAGGTCCCCAAGGCCTTCTGGACTGGCCCCTGCAGACCATCTTCCCGCCTGGGAATTCATGGTTCCGCCACCAGGGGGAGCTAGGATCCAACAGATCCCTGTAGACCCCAGCTACACGCTGTGTGGGATGTGGGAGAGGTTCTTGGTGCTCTCTGCACCCCGGTGCCACAAAAGACTATCACATAACCATCAAACAAAGTGACCCATTGCTTTCCCACAACAGCACTGCTTCCCCACGACTTGTCAGGTCTCCCGCACACAGTCAGAGCTAACAGATGGTAAAACTGAGGACTTGGGATAGAGGCCAGAGGAGCTCTTGTGGAGGAGCAAGGGTAAAGCTGACAGTCCGCTGACCTCTGGATCCCAGCCAGACCTGGATGGTCACCGAAGACAGGTTAGACCATATGACAGAGACAGGACCCAGAGGGGACAGGTTTGTTGAGTGGCTGATGTGAGAAGCCTGAAGAGGGCGGGATTGGAGGGTCATCGATTCTCTTGTGTGCTCCCAGTCTCTCATCCGTCCTGTGCTGGTCTCATAATGGGTCCAGTGCACTGGCAGGGGGTGTCAGGAAAAGATGGGAATGGGTGTGTCTGAGCATGTCTGAGCACAGTGACAGCCACTTTACTGGGGTGTCCCTGAGCCTGTACAGCTGGTAAGTGACAGGGAAGGGATTTGTTCTTTTTCTAAGTTCTTGTAAAAGTTAAATAGTAATTTTAGAAGGAATGGACCAAACTCGTTTGATGGAAGTAGCCAGGATCTTGGAGGTCCTTAAAGTTCTTAGATATGACGCAGGCCGGCTTTTAATCCTAGCACTGGAGAGGCAGAGGCAGGTGGACCTCTGTGAGTTCGAGGCCGGCCTGGTCTATGCAGCCAAGGTTATATACACAGTGAGAACCTGTCTCAAAATAATCCAGGCGGGAGATTTTCCTGAGTCACTGTGTCGCAGGGACACCTGATGAGGCTCCGACCTCCGGGGGTTTATACTGGACAGCGCCGGGCAGCCAGGCGAACTCGGCTCTCCTCTGCAGGACTCCAGAACCGAGCATAGCCAGCGTGGGGCAGCAGTAGCCGGTCCTGTGTGCCATCAGGGCTGACCACTCGTCTGGCAGCCAACAGGTACTCTCGATGGGGAGCCAGTGATGGGCAAGGACAGTGGCCTGGCGCCCACACATACTCTCGAGTGCGCAGCGGCGAGCGGTTTTTGTAGATGAGCAGAATACGCACCTCATAGCGGGTCTCTTGGGCCTGGCGGTGGCGGCCCAGCACACGGGCCTGGAATACTGCGCGAAGGTAACACCAAGGGTCAGGTGGACCCTCAAGGCTTTTGGGTCAGCTGAGTTCAATGGAGAGGGTCAGAGCAACTATCTAGGAGGAGTTAAGGGTCATTGGGGTCAGTAGAAGGAGCCAAAGGTCAGGGGGCTCACCAAAGTCGCTGCTGCAGTAGTGAAGAAGCCGGTGTGCACGGCCCCGGCTGTCAGGGCAAGGCCCGCAGGGGTCTACGGTGGGGGGAACGGGGAGGGTGTTGTGAGTGACACAGGCCGGACTTGCTTCCTGCCTGACCCCGCTCCCGCTGTCCCCATCTCACCTGGTGCATCCCGAGCAGGGATGGCCTCCCGGACCGCAGGGGTCTCGGTAGGTTGAGGCTCCACCTCCCGGGGCTGAGGTTGTCGCAGGGGCCAGCCCAGGGCCTGCGCCTGAGCCTGAAAGGGACCATAGCGCTCCCGGGGCAGCCAGAACTCGAAGTGCACTCCTGGGTTGGGCTCCCGTAGCAGCACCTGGAGCGGGAGGGCGCGCGGGAGCTGGCGGCCCGCTCTCCCCTCGGACCCCTGCCTCCCCAGTTAACCTACCCCGGTGTCCTGCCTCAAACCGTCCACTCCCACCCACCTGCAACAACAGCTCCTGGGAGGTGGGGCCGGACGCCTGCAGGGTCTCCTCGGGGCCCACGCCGTGGGTGTAGACCACGCGGGTACCCGCGGCCTCGTAGGTGCCAGGTGGGCTGGGCACCCCGTCGCCGTTGATCACATAGCGGCCATCGCGCTCCACTAACGCTGCAAGGAAGCAGTCAGCCTGCGCTCGCGGAAACTGCCTGTCCCCACACCCCAGCCTCAGTTTCCCCTGATGCCTCACCGTACCCAGGTAGTTGTGGCTGCTCTGGGCCACGCGGATGTGCCTGGCGCCCTCGGGGATCAGAGTCACGTTCCAGTAGCCGGCGAAGGCACCTGGGACAGGCGGGAGGTTGGGGGTGTAGCAAGGCAGGATTTTCTGGGATGCTCGGGTGTGCTCAGGGGTGCACAGTAGCGGGATGCACTGGGGTATACAGGGGATGCTTTGGGGTGCGCAGGAATGTTCTGGGGTGCACAGGGAGGGATGAGCTGAGGTGCGCAGTGGAGAGGTGCACTTTGGGTGACAGAGTCATGTGAGCAGGGATGGATAGTTGCGGATTAAATGAGAAGCTATGGAGAAGAGGCAGGAAAGGGGTTAAAAGGGCATTTTTTTTCCCCCGAGAGAGAGGGTGGGACGCTTTGACATGAGCCAATCAGGAGAAAGGCTCGAGGAACGGGGCCTCCGAATGTCCAATCAACGAGAGTCTTGGCTCCTGGGAGCCCGCCTTGTTAAAGGGACACCCTTCTCAACGCTACTCCTCAAGCGCATGCGCTGAGGCGGGACGGGGCAGTCACCCGCGTCGCGAAACACGCGCTGCACGAAGAGGCACGAGTCGTTGGCGCCACCGCATTGGCCGCAGCGGTCCTCAATGGCGCCGGAGCCCAGCAGCCCGTCACAGCCAGCTCTCTGCGGGGGCGAGGGTACTGGGTCAGAATGGGCGGGGCTGCGGAAGGGGGCGTGACCAGACGGAGCAGGCGTCGCGAGTGGGCGGAGCTAAGGGCGAAGCAGAGGCGGGGCTGGAGAAAGTGCCGGCAGGGACCTAGTGTGAGCAGAGCGGAGTGGGTGGGGTCCGGGGTGGGCGGGGCTTGGACATGAAGGAGGGATCTGAAAGAAGGCCCTAGGAGCAAAGCCTGTGGGAGGAGCTATGAGCAGGTAACTTGCGGAGTGGGTGGAGCCTGGAGCCAAATGGGCGGGGCTTTGAAGGAGCCTGAGGCTCCCCCCCCCAGCGATGGGCGGAGTAGTTTGTAGGGGCGGGAACTGCTGTAATTGGCCGGAGGCCGTCTGGACGGGGGGGGGGGGTCACATATAAAGGCGGAGTCTGGAGGGAAATACCGTGGTGGGGCAGGGCCAAGGGGTCCTCACCAGACAACGGCCTGCTATGCAGAGGCCCTGGGCCCCCGGGGTGCAAGGGGTGCCATCCAGCACGCGGCCGAAGCTATGGTAGAAGGCATGGCCCTCAGCCAAGCAGTTGAGGTCACACAGGTTGGGTGCTGCGGACGGGAGGGATGCGTGAGCCCGGGGCCTTCAACTCATCACCAGTCCCTACCCGCAGTTCATTGCAGCTCCCCAGCCCTCACCTCCAGCTTCCTTCCCCCAGGCGCTGCCCTTCAAGGCCAACCTCCATCCTGTCCCCCGCCCCCCAGGCCATGTACTTTCTTTCTGCCTTTTTTTCTTTTCTTTTTTCTTTTTTTTTTTTTTTTTTTTTTTTTGAGACAGGGTCTCTTTACATAACCCTGGCTGTAGGAGAACTAGCTCTGTAGACCAGGCCGAACTCAGAGATCCACCTGCCTCTGCCTCTCTTGTCCTGGAATTAAGGGCATGCAGGACCACTTCTTGGCCATAAATTTCCTTACACCTCTTTGTTCCGTTTCTCCATACCCCAACCCTCTTCCCTCCTGGCGCTCATTCTCTTTCAGGCCCAATAAAACTGCCTTTATTAGCCCTGGAGTATGGCAGTACTACCGGCCTGTAGTGTACCTCAGTTTCCCCTCTCTGTCAGATAAGCGCTGCAGGCTGGCTGGTGGCAGGCGGAGACAGGCCAACCTAGTCGATGCCTTGGGCACAGGATAGGGCTCCAAGGGTTGATGAAAGGGTCTCCGTTTTAGGCTAGTCCTAACGCTCTCCACCCCTCCGGTGGCCGAAGCTGCCTGTCTCCCTTCAGTCTGGAGGCGTGCTGCCCCGGGCACCCAGTTATATAAGCTGCTATTTTCAGCTCCGTGCGACAACATTTCCTGCTAGTGGGACCAGTCTGAAAACTGTTGGCCTCTGGATAAAACTCTAAACCAATCCATAGCCTGGAGTTTGATCCTGTGTAAAAGGGACCATTTCTTTCCTCCATCAGCTCTATATATGCTTCAAAACCCCATTGCAGTGCCCGCCTCTGTGGGTATTTCTTAACTCTTTTCAAAGTTCTCTGTTTCTTTTCAATCCCAGGAGGTCAGATTACTCACCTCCGTGGAAGGGCACCCACTGGTAGGTCTTCTGGGTACCCAGAACGGGAAGGCCATTGTAGAGAGCACATTGCAGGTCTCGAAAGGGTTTCGCCCCTGGCGGGCAGTCCTGGGAGAGGATATAGACGAGTAGGTCAGACCAGCAACACCGAGAGGGTTATTTGGGGTGGGTGTAACAAAGCAAGAGATTCAGGGCGGACTCTGGGGTTTACCGGCAGCTGGCACACCCGGTATTCATGGCTGTCTCCCCAGCAAGGTTCCTCCCCGGGAAGTCTGGAAGAAAAGGGTGTTCTGAGCGGAGCAGGACTCCCCCACCCTCTCGGGGACCCCTTCCCATCGCCTGCCCCCACCAGCCCCACCCGCATTCCAGCTGGCTCCGTGGGATTAAAGGGCACACTGCGTGTGTGGGCAGGCAGAGGGCGCGGTCGGGCGGGCGGCGGCTGAGGGAGGGGCTCCCGACTTACCGGACACAACGGCGGCTGCGCACCGAGACGCCCCGGCCACAAGAGCTGGAACACCTGCTCCAAGACCCCCAGGGCGTCCATTCCCCGGGACCCTACTTGAGGGCAGAGAGGAGGGTCAGCCAGAAGGAGAGCTGGGGTCCCCCATCCACATTCCTGTGTGCTTCCAGAGCTCCTTCACCCCCCTACCTGAGCAGTACCCCTCAAATCACAGCTCAGGAGGGTCCACAACAGGAGCAGAAGATTCCGGAAGAGGCGGGGTCTGAGGGAGCACAGAAGTCCCAAGAGGCGGTGATCAGCGGGACCAGGGTGGGTTGCCATCTCAGCCCTGGCTGGCTGTGTGATCCCGGATGGCGGCTAAACCTCTCTGGGCCCTCTTGTCTCTAAAAAGAATGAGGTAACAACAGTCCCACCCCCATTTCCGGAAAGCCTTGAGGGGATTATTGGCTCAGGTCAGGCACTCAGTGGGGACTAGGAAATTTTATGCGTTGTTACTTTTTTTAAAATTAATCTTGTTTTTAGATGGCTGTGACGGCACACGCCTTTAATCCCAGCACTCAGGAGGCAGAGGCAGGCGGATCTCTGTGAGTTGGAGGCCAGCCTGGTCTACAGAGCGAGTTCCAGGACAGCCAGGGCTACACAGAGAAACTGTGTCCTTAAAAACGAAATAACAGAATTTATTTTTACTTCTAGTGTTGTGGCCAAAGATGGCAGAAGCATCGACCCCCTAAGTTGAGCTGGTTACAGTCGTGAGCAGCCTGACAAGGTGCTGGGTACCCAACGTGAGTTCTCTTAAAGCACAGGATGAGGTCTTTAACCCTGAACATCTTTCCAACTCTTTGTTTGAGACAGGGTCTCGTTGTGTAGTCCAGGCTGGTCTGGAACTCACTTTATAGCCGTTAATCCCAGCACTTGGGAGGCAGAAGCAGGTGGATCTCTGTGAGTTCTAGGCCAGCCTGGTCTACAAGAGCAAGTTCCAGGACAATTAGGGCTGTTACACAGAGAAACCCTGTCTCGAAAAAACAAAATAAATAAAAATAAATAAATGAATGAATAAATAAATGGCATGCCCCACAACTCCTGGCTAGCGTGTTCTGTTCTAATGCACACAGCTGGTCCCAGTGCCAACGATGAGAGGAATCTTTTAAGGACAGTGTTTAGGTGGTGCAAGTTTCATCTAACTTCCTGGGTGGCTGGGAGCCAACCATTCCATTTCCTCAGGCCTCAGTTTCCCTGTCTGTGCAGTGTCCTTGAGTCTCTGAGACCCTGTAGAGGGAGCAGCCAGCTCTGCCCCTGGGGACCTCTCTGCTCCGGGATACCCATAGTCTATGGAGATCCCTTGTGGCGGGCAGAGGAAAGCTGACTTGGCCTCCTTCCAACATCATGGTATCATCTGCCAGGAGTGTGGGCTGCGATGCCCAGGGGGTCTGCAGAGGAAGGGGGCGGGTAGGGCTGAGTAGAGGCCTCAGTTTCCCCATCTACAAGGACTGGATGAAGTCATTGTCGGCCCACGCCCTCCTCGTGATCGGGGCCTGGCAGGACAAGCCAGGAGGGACGGGAACCAAGGCCCCGTGAGTCCCTTCTGGGGTCGGGGCCAGCGCTCTGAAGGGCACACAGGAGCTCAATTTCTCAGCCCACACGGCCCATGTACCTGATGAAGGGGAAGGCGGGGGTCCCGCAGCCCGGCTGGAGCCAGGTTCTCCCCGTTTGTCAGCCAGTCTGACGCTGTCATTTCCACCCTTCGGACGCCTTGGGGACCGAGGTGGCTGTAGAAGTTGGAATCCCTGGGGAGTTGCTTCAAGACGGCCGCCGGGAGCCCTCCCTCTGCGGCCCCAGAGGTTGGGCTGGCCCGGGAAGGGAGAGGCTGGGGAGAGGATTTGGTCATCCCACAACCTCCTTTTGGGGGGCCGTATATCCACGTCAGTTATGCCCTTTTCGGAGCAGTACACCCCTCTCCTGCACTGACGGAGCAGTCACTGGGCAAGCCAGTCCTCAGCCTCAGTTCCACCCCAGAGGAAGCGCGACCCCAAACTTACGGCCATCCTAGGGATCACTGCTTTCGCCCCAAGTAGGGAAAGGAGCCAATTGCATTGTCGCCACACCAACCGGGGTATTGGCAGGATGAGAAGAGGAATTTACCGGCTGCTCAGAGCCCAACGCAAGGCGTCCAGGCTTCCCTGGGACGCCCCAGGGACTGGCGGAAGCAGCGGGGCCCCCGAGGTGCGGGACTGGGAACTCAGTCGGTCCCTCCCACCGGGCCTCCCAGGCGCGCCCAGACTAGGGTCACCGAGGGCGCAGGCCTGGGGCGCCCTCGTGCGGTAGGAACCGGCGTTTGGGTTGGGCCTGGAGCTGCGGCAGGGGACTGACCGACGGCGCCAGACAGCGCCGTGGCCCAACATTGGTCCTGGTATCCTGGATGCCAATGACCTTGGGAAGTCCAGCTGCGGGGCGGTGCGCGGGGGTTACCGGGTTGCTATTCTGGGCACCGCACTCAGGGCCGGGGAATGCGCACGGAGCTGGGGCTTTGAATGGGATAGTGTGTACCAGGGCGACCTCCCATCCTGAGTGCCCGGACCTGGTCTGCATCACCCCGCAACCAGACTCATCAACCCCATCCGCATCACACGCTCAAACCAGGCTCCTCGACTCATCCCAACCATCCATCCCAGAGACCCCCCAAATCGGCCCCCATCACCCGCAATTAGGCCTCCCCACCCTGGTCCCTGTTACCCCCAATTAGACCCCCGCCCTGGTCTTCATATCCCCTATATAACCAGACTCCACACCCGGGCCCCTAGCATCCCCTCAAGAGGCCCCGCATGCCCGCATGCCCGTTGGGGATGGAGGGACCCTCCCTGTTGCACATTCCCGTGCGCTGCCGTCACCAATGCTCCACCCGGTTCCGCCCTCCAGGCCCGCCGCCAGTGCAGCTTCCCGCGCCTGGTTCTGGCCTCTAGTCCTCCGCCTCAGTTTCCCCAGACAGCTTCTTTTGGATCCTCCAAGGCTTCTACCAACCCCAGCCCCTCCGTGGCGGCCTCTGGCAGCCGGGTGGAAGTCTGCAACACTCCGATGGTCGGTGCTGTGTGGGCTGCGCTGCTCCTGGACGCTGAACTTGCCTCCTCTAGGAAGCCCGCCTGGCTGACCAGGGTCCGGGCACTTTCCCCTCAGGGCGCAGTGCCTGCTGTATGCACTCCCTAAAACGCAGACTGCCTGCAGTATTTACTCCATGCAGGGCACAGAGCCTACTGTATACACCTGCTTCAGGGCCCAGCAAGGGCCAGCCATTGGAAACGCCTCCGAGTATAACCACTTAGTGTCATTTTGCAAGCCACTGTGTACACAAAGCTGTGAGCTAAGCAGCCAGTGAGGGGAGAAGGCCACCAGGCCATCACTCCAACTTCTGACGCCCATCACCCAGATGAAAAGAATTAAGGCCTGGCATGGAGTGTCAGGAACAGGGGCCACAGAGAGGGGTGGCCCAGCTGGGGTCAGCACAAGAATAAGGGACAGTCCTGAATTCCTGATGTGAGAGGAAGGGGCCTCTCAGTGAAGCAAAGATGGGGACAGTGTTGGGGACGGCAGCACCACCGACGCTGATTTACAGAGGACATACACAACAGGAACTATACTCTCCAGGGAGTGCACAGAGCCGGGCCTGAAGGGGAGATGCACATCAGGCACCATGGCCCTATGCTATGTCTTTTTTTTTTTTTTTTTTTTTTTTTTTTTTTTTTTTTTTTTTTTTTTTTTGGGTTTTTCGAGACACAGGGTTTCTCTGTAGCTTTGGTGTCTGCCCCGGAACTAGCTCTTGTAGACCAGGCTGGCCTCGAACTCCCAGAGATCCGCCTGCCTCTGCCTCCCGAGTGCTGGGATTAAAGGTGTGCGCCACCACCGCCCGGCAGAAAGCACTATGTCTTGCAGAACATGCGTACAGCAGGCACTGTGTACAGCATGGCACACACATACAACAGGCATATCCCCTCGCAGGGATAGTATACAGCAGGCACTCTGCCCTGAAGAGTGGCTCTTTCCCAAGAGTCCCTACAGCAGTCGCTATACGCGGTAAAGCAGGCGCGCGGCAAAAGCCCCGCAAAAGCCGAGCCCCGCAAGGCTATAGAGCGGGCACCTACTAGCGCTTATGCAGAAAGTGCTGAGCTCTGCAGGGGTGTGTACGGAGCAGGCTTTGTGCGGCGCCTCGTGCAGTCCCGGCTCCGCCCGGTAGAGGGCGCACGAGGGAGCCAGAGCTCCTTTAATTTTGCTGCTGGGGACAGCTCAGCTCCACAGGCCCCACCCAGCTGGGTCCCCATCCTCGGAACTTCTAGGACCCATTTCCGAGGCCCTGTCAGGACGGGGTGCGGATAGGGGACAGGGTTTAGTGCGGCTCTTGGTTATCCATATGTTCAGGGCCCTGGCATCAGCACTTTAACATTTATCAAGAGGGTACAAGTGGGCGTGGCTGCACAGGAGGGTCAGGAGTTAAGGTCATCCTCAGCTACATAAGATGTTTGAACTAACCTGGGCTACATGAAACTTGGTCTCAGCACAAGACAGGGTTCTGGGGTCGGGGCTTACCCGTAAGCGCTTGCAAAACCTGGGAGGGGGATGTCATCCCCAACAGAACAGCCAGGAGCGGTTACACACACCTAACTTCCAAGAACTGCAGAGGGTGGAGACAGGAGGATCAGGGGTTCAAAGTCATCGAGTCCCAGCCAGCCTAGGCTCCAGAGTGAGACCGTCTCAAAAATCAGGAAGATGAGCCAGGCGGTGGTGGTGCAGGCCTTTAATCCCAGCATTTGGGAGGCAGAGGCAGGTGGATCTCTGTGAGTTCGAGACCAGCCTGGTCTACAAGAGCTAGTTCCAGGACAGGCTCCAAAACCACAGAGAAACCCTGTCTCGAAAAAACAAAAAAAAAAAAAAAAAAAAAAAAAATCAGGAAGACGAAACCTCATGTTGCCCTCTGGAACCAGAGCTCTCCTGAGGTCCCTGAGAACTGGTGCCTTACCACCTGGTTCCTAGAATGCTCCCTTCTGCCTCCTGAGACACTGGGGTCCCATCACCCGATCCAGACTAGGACTCTCGGGGGCTTCCAGCTGCACCATGGCACATGAGGGGGCAGAATTAGGACCCACACTGTCCAGGCCATCCTGAGCAAGGGTGGGATGGGAGAGCTCCTGGCTCCTGTCTTCTTTCTTGGGTGCTCAGTAACGGAGGAAATGTTTTGTTTCTTTTGACTTTTCCTAGTGACTGCCACTGCCCTCTCCCACCTGGTACCTGCTTCTTTGTCAATTCAAGAACTACAGGGAGTAGGCAGGCAGGGCCAGGGTCTCAGAAACTGGATCCAGCAGGATCTGAGGTAGGATGCCTAAATTGCTTTCTGTGTTGGCAACATTGTTTCGGGTTCGCTTGTGTGTATACATTCGTGTGGAGGCTGGAGGTGGCTTCAGGCGTCATCATCGATTGCTCTTCCCCTTGTCTTTTTCAGACAGGGTCTCTCCCTGAACTCTTGGATTCACCTAGGCTGGCCAGGAAGCCCGCTCCTCCCGCCCGGCTCCCCCCGCCCCGCTCCTCCCGGCTCCAGCCCCCCCCCCCCCAGCGCTGGGGTTATAGCTGTGTGTCTCACACACTGTTTTGAGACAGGGTCTCAAGTTGCCCTGGTTGGGCTTTGACTCTTTCTGTAGTGAAGGGTGACCCTGACCCTAAACTGGGAATCTTCATACCTCCACTTGGACGGGCATGTGCTTCCTTCCTGGCTCACTCCTTCCCCATCATCTGCCTACCCCCGTCTATACTGAAACTCAGCTCTTTCCTTGCCATTAGCGAAAAGACCTACACAGACAAAAACAGATGGCTCCTGCAGAAGCCTGGCTAGTTCCAATCTCCACACAGCACCCTGCTCAGCGAGGGGATCAATGTCCCTGCTTAGAGGTCAATGCCATGTCCGGCAGGAGGAAGGATGCAGGGCGGGGCCTGTGCCGCAGGAGTCCCACTTGCTGGTCAGTGGCACCAAGGATGCAGGTCCTCTGAGGACACCAACCCTGTCAGCAGGAACATGGATGACTCAGACCTTCGGGAGCAGCTCAAGGACAAATCAGACCTTGAAGCTGCTGGTAGAACCACTTGGGGACAATAAGCAAGATTTCAGGACTGGGCAGTGGTGACTCTAGTCCTTTATCCTAGCACTCGGAGGGCAGAGGCAGGCAGATCTCTGTGAGTTCCAGGACAGTCAAGGCGCCTGTCTGAGAGAAGGGGGGGAGGGGGAGAGGGAGAGATGGCTCGCTTCCTGCTTCTGCAAAGGACTCGAGTTTAGTTCCGAGTACCCATGTTGAGCAGCTCTGGGGGAATCCAGGGGAATGAGTGACCGCAAGCTCGTGCAACCCATACCCAGACATATGCAGAACTAAAATAAAATAAAAATTCAATAACTATAAAATTTAAAAACAAAGAAAAAGTCTGAGTAGACATTTCAGGAATAGGGAATTGGGTTTTTTTATTTTACTTTATTTTTCTTTTTTTTTCATCTTATTTTTTCCATGCATTGGTCTTTTTCTGCATTTATGTCTGTGTGGGGTGTTGGATCCTGGATCTGGGCTAGCAAACAGAGTTGCCACGTGGGTGCTGGGAACTGAACCTGGGTCCTCTGGAAGAGCAGCCAGTGCTCTTAACCACTGAGCCATCTCTCCAGCCCAGGGAATTTTGTTCTTGATCCTCCAGCATGTGCCGGGGAGCCTCACTCCTGTTTGTGTCTGTATGCTATTCCAGTGTGGGTGGGGCACAGTGTGTGTCCAGCATCCATCTGTAGGTTGTAGGTTCTGGGCTGTCCTGGAAAGACATGAGTGCTCTGTGGAAATGCAACGGTGTGTGCAAAGGCCCAGGGTAGGACAGGCTGAGTGTGTGTGCAAAGGCCCAGGTAGGGCAGGCTGGGTGTGTGTGCAAAGACCCTGGGGTAGGAGAGGTGTGTGTGTATGTGTGTGTGCAAAGGCCCAGGGTAGGAAAGGCTGACTGGGCAAAGGCTCGGGATAGGAAAGGCTGAGTGTGTGTGCAAAGGCCCTGGGGTAGGAGGTGTGTGTGTGTGTGTGTGCAAAAAGGCCCCGGGGTAGGACAGGCTGGGTGTGTGTGCAAAGACCCTGGGGTAGGAGAGGTGTGTGTGTGTGTGTGCAAAGGCCTGGGGTAGGACAGGTTGGGTGTGTGTGCAAAGGCCTGGGGTAGGACAGGTTGGGTGTGTGTGCAAAGATCCTGGGGTAGGAGAGGTGTGTGTGTGTGCAAAGGCGCAGGGTAGGGAAGGCTGGGTGTGTGTGCAAAAGCCCTGGGGTAGGAGTGGTGTGGGGGGCACATGGGGCTGACTTGGTCCAACCCTGAGGGTGCCACAGTGTCGAGACCTTCCTGGCAGTTCTGAACTGGACAGGAAAACAGTTGACATCCAGGGCAGAGCCGCTGGCCAGAGGGGATGGGTTCAGAGGTAGGCCATCCTTCTGGTCCTTTCTTCAGTTTCCTCAATTTTCAGTCCCCAGTTGGGTTCCAAACTCAGTGGCCCTGAGGACTGAGTGGAGCCCTTGCTTCAGGCTCTGCATATGAGGGGCTCAGAGTGACATGTGGGAGGGGCATGAGTGGCTCGTGCCAGCCCGTCCCCACCGCCACTGCTAAAGTCACCTTCCTGGGCAGTCAGCGCATTGGGTGTCCCTCTAACACATGCTCACGCCGGGTCACTTTGCCCAGATCCTGGGGTTTTTGAGGTGCTCAGGATAGTCGCTTCCCTCCTGCCTCCTTGTGCTTGGGACTCCAAGTCTCTGGGGACTTTTCGTGAGTGGCTGAGAGCTCACGGGTGCAGCCACGTGGAACCCAGATAGGAACAGCACACCGTTCCTCAGTCATGTGGTTGGGAGGCCTGGGCCACCTCAGGGACCCACACACAAGCCCTGAGAGTCTCTGGGGAGATGCAGTGGCGGACAGCAACCACCCCCTTCACCTGCAGCAGGCGCTTTGAGCAAAGCTTCCTAAAACTTCTCCAGAGAGATCTGCTGAGTCCGAAGGGTTGTTTCAGGTCAGCAAAAGCACAGAGACAGGAAGGAACAGGACTGGGCTTGGGGCGCGGCAGGCCTAAGATGCGGGCTGTGGGAGCTCGGTGACAATGCCTAATGTAAAGGCGGCCAGTTTTTACCAGGTGTGGTAGTGCATGTCTGTCATCTAGAACTCAGGAGGGCTGGGAGTTCAAGGCCACCCTGGCCTACACAGGCATTTTTCTTCTTAGTGCAGGGCTCCTTCCCAGGTCTGTGCAACTGTCCCTGCCATTCATATCCAGAACTTCCTTGTTGCCATGCACCCACAAACCCACTTCCTCTCTCTGGGCATTTCCTGTCCTGGAGTGCCACATTGCATCTGGGTCTACCATGTCCCCGAGAGCCCCCCCGTGCTGTGGGCGCCATCTCAGTCCTGTTCCTGGCTGCGCACTATTCCAGCGTGGGAATGGGCCTCACCACGTGTCCGTCATGCCTTCGTGGACACTGCTGTGTCTTTCTGGCTGCTGGGACATGTGTGTGTCTCTGTCCATCTTTTTTTTTTTCCTTTGAGTTTTTTGTTATTATTGGTTTTTAATTTTTGTTTTGTTTTGTTTGAGACAGGGTTTCTCTGTGTAGCCCTGGCTGTCCTGGAACTCATTCTGTAGACCAGGTTGGCCTTGAACTCAGAGATCCACCTGCTTCTGCCTTCTGAGTGCTGGGATTAAAGGTGTGGGCCACCATCACCCAGCTTCTTTGAGTTTTTGAGTCAGGGTCTTAGTTATCACAGGTTACCTCTTGAACTCACACTGTAATCAAAGGTAGCTTGGAACTCACAATCCTCCTGCCTTAACCCCTGAGCAGCCGAAACCACAACCCCCGTAGCCTTGTAATGAGCATGAGGCACACACCCATGTCAAAGTTTACATCTTTTGTTCACCACCGCACAGTGATCCTGGGGTATAATTTCACTTAGACATTTTCCACCACCCCCAAAGGAGACCCCCAAACCCATCCTACAACTCCTCCTCCTAACGTTGTCAGAGGCTTTTCAGGAGAACCAAGAGTGTCTTGGACCAGGCTGAGGTGGGGTACCCTTCCTCAGAGGGGCACAGGCTGGGAGGAGGCCACCCAGCTCTCAGGTGCAGACTCAGCTAGAGACACCACAGGAGCAGCCAGGGGAGCGGGGAGAGAGACATCAGCAGATCAGCACGCTCCAGGGCTCCAGGCCAGCAACTCCGTTCCTTCTTCCCCAGGAAGTTTCTGTTATTCTGTGGACTTAGCCATTCACCCAAGCGCTTGTCTCTACTCCCTGGGGCTGGAAACCAGGAGACAAAAGTACAGCCGTCAGATATTTGGGGTCCGCCCCACCTGAGAGCCACGCTGGGAGACCCTGAGCTTGCGGGAGCCTCCATGTCTGCCACTTGGGGCATGAATAGCACACAGCAGGGGAAAAAACCTGGTAACTCTTGTCTTGCACCCCAAACTGTGTTTTAAATTTTGTCATTTTTACTGTCTGTCTGAGTGTGGACATGAGAAGGCTCAGCACATACGTGGGGGTCACAGAACACCTTTCACTGTGGTCCCAGGAATAGAACTCTGGCTAGCAGTGTCCCAGGCAACCATCACAAACCCACGCCCCCAACCCTTTTTTCTTCCTCCATGTGCTTGAACCTTGAACCAACTCCTTATAGCTTTTAAACATGGAATCATTTTACAGGGGCTAGGCTGGGCTACCTGGGACACAACCGCAAGATACTCAGCAAATACAGTAGGTGTTCAGCCCACAATGGACTGAGCCAACCCGGGAAGAGGGTGGGCTAGAGAGAGGGAACTGGGTGCCTGGGCACCCCCTCTCCACCCCCACCCGCACCAGCTTCCTGTTATCTGGGCTTCTGGACTCTCTGGCTGCTGCTGACGACCAGGGACCCTCACCCCACCTGCAAAGGAGACACCAGTAACTTGTATGAGCCGCTTTCCACAAGATACACGGAGCGACTCCCGAACGCTCCCGGGGGAGAGTTAGATATGAGCACTCGAGGGATGTTTTTTGTCCCCCTCGGTGGCACGAGCCAGAGAGCCAGGCTAGATTCTAAATCCTGCCTCTGGAAAATTCCATAACCTGAATCCAGCCGCTGGTAGTCAAGCTAATCCGTCCCCATTTATTGTGTTATGTAACATTCAGGGATTAATACTACAGGCAGATGGCAGGGCTCACAGCCTGCCCTGTGCCTGCCTGGCTTTGGGACTGAGGGGACTCCCAGCCAGCACACGGTGGTGGTGCCCAGGGACCCACATCCTTGTGGTGCAGAAATGGCTGCTTGCAGCACGAGAGGGGTGTTGGACGGGAGGGTTGGCTCTGGTGAGGGGTTGCCTGAGGTTCTGAAGAGTCTCCAGGCTAGCTTGCTATCTCTTCTATCAGCCGCATCTAAGCCTCCACCTCCATCTTAAAGGTCAATTCTCACTCGGCTATCACAGCCAGTGCCCACCTTCTGCCCCTCATCCTGGTTGCCATTCTTCCGTGGCACCCCACCCCACGGTGTTTCACTTGTGCCCTTAGCCTTCCAGCCCTTTGTCTTTGGTCCCTATGTCACCAAACCTCTCTAGGTTGCCCTCCCTCTGAATCCTGCTGTGGCTTCCCAGTGCCCAAGTTGATGAAGTCCCACAGGCCGCGGCGCTCTGTCTTGTAGGGAGGACTCAGCCAGATGCACTTGGTCCACCAGCCTCAGGTCTTCCATACACCCCAGACAGACTCCTGGGGCGGGCTTCTCTGCAAATAAACCAGCCAAGTCCACTGGGCCTCAGTTTCTCCAATGGGTGAACCGAGTGCTGTCCTAGAAGGCACAGGGATGGGAGCGCGGCAGAACTGAGTGAGCCTGGCTCCGGGTTTGTTCCAGAGCACCTGCTGGCGCTGGCAGGATCCCTTGGGTGTCCGGGCCCCGCCCCGCCCCCCACTCTCCGATAAGACCCGCCGCTCGGCTCCCGTGGCTCGCGGGCCCAGAGCAGCAGTGTTGCCGGCGGCAGTGGGTTGCGCAGTCCCCGCGCCCGCTGTGCGCCCAGGCCCACCCCAGCAGATGGAGCCCCGGTCACAGCGGCGGCGGCGGAGCCGCCAGCTGGTGGCCGCCTTCCTGCGCGACCCGGGCTCAGGGCGCGTGTACCGGCGCGGGAAACTGATCGGCAAGGTGGGGGTTCCCGCGCGCGCTCACACACACCCGAGTTCAAAACGCGAGAAGGGGGAGAGCTGGAAGGGTCGAGGGCTGGGTGGGAATGAACGCGCGATGATTGGCGCCTCGGGTTCCCTGAGTTTGGGGTCCGGGCTGCAGGGCAGATGGCGAGGTGGGAACCGCACTTGGCGCGCTGTCTGCGGGCGTGTGCGGGGCGAGTGCGGTCGCCCGCGTTAGCCGGGCACTGAGTGTCCCATGGGTGCACAACTGGTGCTCCACATGCAATGGCGAGGCTGTCACTTCCCCCCGCGGTGGGTGCTGAGCAGCCGTGCGGTCTGTGCCCTGCACCCACTTGTCTACCTGGCTGCGACTGGGGATTGCTCTCTTGGTGGCCAAGGGCGCTGGAGGGTGTTGAGCTCTGAGTCTGGGTGTTGTGTGTCCAGATAGTTTGTCTGGGTGTGTGTTGTGTGTGCGTGTGTCTGGGTGTTGTCAGTCTGGGTGCTGTGCGTGTAGCTGTGTGTGGACCTGCTGTGGGGGTGTCTGACTGGGTTTGTATATGGGTGCTGTGTGTGGATGATCCAAGTGGGGGTATGCTGTTTGTAGGTGTGTGTGGAAGTTCTGTTTGTGGATGTGTGTCAAGGCGGTAGGAGGGCGCTGTGTTTGTAGGTGGAAGTACTGGGTATGTATGCTGTGTGTGTGGATGCTGTGTGTGTGGATGCTGTGTGTGTGTGGATGCTGTGTGTGTGTGGATGCTGTGTGTGTGTGGATGCTGTGTGTGTGTGGGTGCTGTGTGTGTGTGGATGCTGTGTGTGTGGATGCTGTGTGTGTGGATGCTGTGTGTGTGTGGATGCTGTGTGTGTGGATGCTGTGTGTGTGTGTGGATGCTGTGGGGGGGTGCTGTGTTTCTGGGTGTCATGGGTCCCTCACTGTCCTGTGCAACAGAGCTCATGGGCCTCCTGCTTTGACAAAGTCTGTGGGTCTCATCTCTTTGGCAGGGGACTGTGGTGTGGGGTGTCTGGGTGTGACAGCTGCGGAGCCTTGGCTGAGTCTGTAGCAGGCCTGTGTCTTGGGTGTGGCCCACTGTCTGCATCTTGTCTCCTGTCCTCTGCAGGGAGCCTTCAGCCATTGCTACAAGCTCACAGACATGTCCACCAGTGCGGTGTTCGCCCTCAAGGTGGTGCCAAGAGGCGGGGCGGGGCGGCTGCGCCTGCGCGGGAAGGTGAGCCAGCCACCACACACACACACACACACACACACACACACACCTGCCCAAAACCTGTCCCAGGGCTGCCCTGCTTCCCTCCTTGTGAGCGAGCCAGGCCTGGGGCCTGTCGCCTGCACCGCACTCAGGGACCTTCATGGGGACACAGGTGGAGCGTGAGATCGCCCTGCACAGCCGTCTATGCCATCGCAACGTCGTGGCCTTCCACGCACACTTCGCAGACCGCGACCACGTGTACATGGTGTTGGAGTACTGCAGCCGCCAGGTAGCCGTGGGCCTGGTGGGGGGGGGGGCTTCGTGTGTCGGCTCTGGGTTCGCTAAACCAGGCGGTGTTGAGCTGTGTTGAGCCCCCTGTTGCTTGAGGGGGTGACTGGGGTGAGGCCTGGGTCAGGCCACTGAGAGCCAGACAGGCCTGTTGTCTGTCCTGTCTGTGTCTCTAGGTCCCCGTAACTACCGGTGTCTCCCTGTGCCCACGCCATGTCGCTTCCTGCCCTCTGTCCAGTCACTAGCATCCCCTGTCCCCACCTAGGCCCACACAGCTCAGCCGTGCTTGCCCTGGCCGAGCGGGGTTTCCCTGGGCTCGGGTGTATGCACAGTGTCCACAGCCCATCTATTGAGTGCCCAGTCCGCCCGCCCGCAGTCCCTGGCTCACGTGCTGAAGGCACGGAGGACGCTGACGGAGCCTGAGGTGCGCTATTACCTTCTGGGACTGGTCAGCGGCCTGCGCTACCTGCACCAGCATCGCATTGTGCACAGGGACCTGAAGCCCAGTAAGCATGAGGAAGGGACTTTTGGGGTGCTGCGAGGGTGGCGAAGGGCTGGGGGCTACAATGTTCCCATGCCGCGCTCCCCGCACCCGCAGGTAACTTCTTCCTTAACAAGAACATGGAGGTGAAGATCGGAGACCTAGGGCTGGCTGCCCGGGTGGGGCCCACCGGTCACTGCCACAGGTAAAGGTGGGAGGTCTTGGTGGTCCTGAGTGGGGCCAGGAAGTCCTGGCCGGCCTTCCTGAACCTCTCATGGTTCCCTCCCAGGGTGCTCTGCGGAACCCCAAACTTCCAGGCTCCTGAGGTGGTGTCCCGCAACGGACACTCCTGCAAGTCTGATATCTGGGCTCTGGGCTGTGTCATGTAAGAGGGAGGCTGACCGAGTCTGGGGGAGGTGGTGGGGGCCCCCCGGGGAGACCGGGTGTGGGCAAGGAGAGCGAGCTTGGGGTGGGTGTGTATGCACACAACAGATGATCACGTGTTAGCTAGAGCAGGCACTCCCTCTGTAGACCAGACTTGCTCTGAGCTCACAGAGATCCCCCTGCCTCTGCTTTCCCAGTGCTGAGAGTAAAGATGCCTGCCTCTTCACCCAGTGAGCACCTGGCCCTTAATGTCCAGGCTTGGATTTCTTGTCCCATCCTGGGTGCCAATTAAATTCAAGTGTGGCTGCAGCTAGGGTTCCGTTGGTAAAACTGAGCACGCATGAAATCCAGATGCCATCCCCAGACCACACAAGCCAGGCATGGCAGTGCACACTTGTCATTGCTAGCCCTGGGGAGGTGACGCAGGTGGGGGTCAGCCAGGTGGAGTGTGTCTTGGGCAGGGATGATGCAGGGGCAGTGGAGTCTGGGGTGGACTGGGCGTGGCCAGGTGTGTAGACAAAGGTGTGAGCTCACTTCTGCCCGCCTGCCCCGGCACAGGTACATGGTGCTGACGGGCACGCCCCCCTTCGCCGCAGCGCCCCTGTCGGAGATGTACCGCCGTATCCGGGAAGGCCATTACCCCGAGCCCGCTCACTTGTCTCCCAGCGCCCGCAGCCTCATCGCGCGGCTCCTGGCACCCGACCCTGCTGAGCGGCCCAGCCTGGACCACGTACTCCAGGACGATTTCTTTACTCAGGTGAGGGGGTATCCCCCGGGTGAGCCCCTGGGGTCCAGGGACCGTCTAGATCCAGGGCTGACCCCAGCTCACTGACTCCCAAGGGCTTCACTCCAGAGCGGCTGCCTCCACATTCCTGCCACAGCCCGCCCGGCTTTGCCTTCCCACCACCGCTGGGCAGATTGTTCCGCAAAGTGGGCCAGCTCCTGCTGACCCAGTGCCGGTCACCTTGTGAGTAGCTGTCCCCTAGCCTGTCACAGCCTCTCGCCTGCCTCAGGCCTGGTATCTGTCTCCCTTCCACCTGCCTGACCAAGGTGGGAGAGGATGGCAGGAGCGATTGTCATCATTGTTCTCCAAACCTGTGCTTCCCTCAGGTCCTTTTACCTCAAAAGAGCCTTCAAGCCCTGCAGAAGAAGGGACCGAACCTGACCACCTGGAGTCCAGCAATGAGGTGAGCAGTTCAGTGAGGGTTACCGGGAAGAACGCCTAGAATTTCCTGAAGCCCAGGACTGAAGCAACTTGCTTCCTTCCACTCTAGAGACCTCACTGGGGGTTCTAGGCGGGGCTCCACCCTGACCACGCCCCCAGCCCCTCACTGGGGGATTCTAGGCTGAAATCCACCCTGACCACGCCCACAGCCCCCTCACTGGGGCTGCTACAGCTCCAGTCCCAGCTGTCCCTCACCCTAACCTTTGGAGACCACGGAACCCTGCTCACTTCAGTTTTCATTGCATTTGTTGAGTGCTTGCTACATGAGTTTGTGCAGCAGGCAAGTTTTGTCTGAAGAGGAAACCTGTTCTCTGTGTAAAGTGGGGTGCTGGGCTCTGGGGGCTCCCTCAAGAATGGGAGGTACATTAACCTCTGCTCTCTCCAAACACCTCTGTCTCAGGACAGGGTTCCTCTCTGTGCTGAGAGTCCGGTCCTCCTCACACTCGGGACCCTGCAGACCAACCTAGCAGGTGAGCAGCAGAGAGCCTCGCCGGGGGCAGATGCCGAGGACTCGTAATAGGGACTTCCTGTGTCCTGATGAGGGCCACAGCCACGGCTGGCCTCAGTGTGTCCACCTGTAAAACCTAACAAACGCCTGGGAATAGTCAGGGTTTGATATGAGACCTTTCGGGAGGGCAGGTGTGGGACCCGGCTGATGGGAGGGGGAAGGGGTGGGACCTGGCTGATGGGAGAGGGAGGGGACCCCCTCTTTGGTGGATGTTCACTGCTGTCTGGGCACCTATGTGACTCTGTCTTAACAGACCCAAAGGGGAGCTGGGCTCTTCAGGTGGAGGCGGCAACCAGGAAAATGCACCTATGCCTGGATGCAGGACCTGTGGGTAGGACAGCCAGAAGAAAGTGGAGGCTGAGGGGGCCTTGAAGGGCCTAGCCCAGGCCCACAGCATCCTCACCCTAGCTCAGCTCCCTCCACAGCCACAGCAACAGCCACAACTCCACCCCAACACAGCCCAGCAAAACCCCACCCAGACCCTCCCTCCCCAACCCAGCCCCTCCTCATCCTACCCCTCCCAGCCCAGTACCTGACCCTGGCTCTTTTTTTCTCCCCTTCTGCTCAGCTGCCCAGGAACCCCCAGGGGAGCAGCGGCCTGTCCTCTGGGCTCCCAAGTGGGTGGATTATTCCCTCAAGTACGGCTTTGGCTACCAACTGTCCAACGGGGGCAGTGGCGTGCTGTTTCGGGATGGCTCCCACATGGCGCTGCGCCCCCAAGGAGGGTAATTGCTGGGACTCCTATCCCCAGGGACCCAGTTCTACCCCACCTCTCATCACCTGTTTATGGGGTGTCCACCAGGAGGAGAGCTTGGTAACACAAACGACAGAGTTGGTTTCCTGTTCTTTACCACATGACGAAAACCAGTTGAGGTGGGAGAGGGGGTCCCTGGGGAAGCCATGTTCCTGGAGAAGTCAGATGGTGGCTCAGTAGACAAGAGCGCTCACCTGCCAGGCACAAAGCCCAGGGTTCCCTCCCCACCAGGGTGTGAACAGGCCCACGCCCGTCATCCCAGCACCTCAGCTAGGGGCAGGAGGATCAGGAGTTCATTGCCACCCTCAGCTACAGAGGCAGTTCAAGAACTAGCTACAGAGCAAGTTCAAGGCCACTCTTGGCTACTTCAGGCAGGGAAACACAATGTCTCTGAACACAAAGGAGGTGACGTCAGACCGCATCAGGCTGAGTTCAGCAATGTGGAACCGACTCACACTGTGTGCCGGCCTGATCTTGTGTGCATGAAGAAGCCAGAGGCCCATACCCGCATTCCTCAATGGCTCCTCCTCCTATTCCTGACATAGGGGTTCTCATTTCCATTAGGCTGGCTGGCCAGTGAGTCCCAGGGATCCTCCTGCCTCTGCCACCCCACTTGGCTCTTACCTGGGTGCTGGGACCCCGACTCAGGTTCTCATGCTGACTCCCTTGGCCCCCGGCTCATTTCTATTTCTTTTCATTGGGAATGGAACCGAGAACTTTGGGGGTGTCCTCTGCTACTGAGCCCGCCTCCCAAGCACTGGTATTTTACCATAGTGTTCTTGGAGTGAGAGAGGCGGCCAGTCAGAGAGGCCGCTGGGCTGGCCAGGAGGGTAGTGGCCGTTTCTATGGAGACAGATGAGGAGCCTGAACCTGATGTAGCTGGCCTATGAGAGGTGTTCCTGGGGTGGCCAGTGCCCTGACTGACCACCGGCCAGAGTTATATGCAGTACAGTGATGCTTGGGTAGCAATGAGGTACAGCTATGAGGGAGGAACCCCCCAAGCATGGGTCATCAGGACAGAGACTCATCAGGTCCCTGGCCCCCAGCCATGTCTCCTACCAACCTGACCAAGGGACTCTGTGGACCTTTGCCCTGAGGGATGTCCCCAGCCCGCTGCGTGCCAAGCTGGCTGTCCTGCGGCTCTTTAACTGCTATATGCAGAGGCGTCTGAGGGAGGTGAGGGCCTGGAGTGTGGGGAGGAACAGGAGAGGGAGGTGTCCATCCGGAGGACCCTGACCAGCATGTCCCCACAGGAGGGGACTGTGTCCATGGCTGTGGCACCCGCTTCACCTGACTTCTCTCTGCTGAATTTCATTGCCGATTCCCAGGCACTGGTCATGTTGTTTAGCAACGGGACCGTGCAGGTAAGCAACCAGGATACCAGGCTTTGACAGCATTCAGGACTGTGTGACCTCTGAAAGAATATGGAATCAGAGGTCACATCCTGTGTCCTCAGCCCAGTCAGAGCCAGACAGCAGCCTCCCTGCCCTAGGGAATCCTGGGTCTCTGGGCACAGTGAAGTCGAGGGGGCACAGAACCAGAGAGGATGTGGGATGGAGCCGAGTGGCCTGAAGAGTCACTGCTGAGTGTCTGCCCGAACCTTCAAACCTGTGGCTGCTCTGGGTATAGGGAGGCATGAATGACAGACTCGAGAGTTCACGATCATCCTTGGCTGCATAGAAACTTTGAAGCCAGCCTTTTACCCAGTCAAAGGAAAACAAGAAGAATGAAAGAGACTCGGACGGGTAGGCGAGGGGCTCATTGCTAACGGTGCTCGCCTCCGAGCCTGATGGCCCGAGTTCAGCCCCCGGGACCCACATGGCAGACAGCAGACTCCAGCACGTTGTCCTCTGATGGCTCCGTGTGTGCCGTGACAAACACATGCACGAATATACACAAGTAGTAAATTAAAATGAAAGGAGAGAGAATGAAGGAAAGGTTGTGGTACCGGGTTGAGGGGTGGGGTGGGATCCCCAGTTGAGACCATTTCTGTTGATTTCATGGAACCCTTGGCTTCCAATCTTGACTCTCACAGGTGCAGATCCTATAACCAGTGTTTGTGCTCACCCGCAGGGTCAGAACCGGGGCCAGCATGGTCGACTCTGGTCACTGTGATCTTAATGTCACTCTCTCCCAGGTCAGCCTCAGGACGTCCCAAACCCAGCTGGTGCTGAGTGGGGAAGGTGAAGGCTTTCTGCTCACCCTCTGGGAGCTGGGAAGGCCAGGTACGGGCAGCTCCTACTCACTGGACGTCCTACGGAGTCATGGCTGCACTCCCGCCATCCACCAGCACCTGCGCCATGCACTACACCTGCTCCACAGTGTCAGATGAGTCAGAAGGTCTGACTGAACCTCTGCATGTCAGTGCTGGAGACCTGGGCTCTATCTGCTTCTGTCTGCTTCTGCTCTACAGTTGGCATCCATGGAGGGTGGACACATTGGGGTCTTTGATTTATGGTATGAGCTGGGTGATGGTGGCACACGCCTTTAATCCCAGCACTCAGGAGGCAGAGGCAGGTGGATCCAGGACAGGCTCCAAAGCCACAGAGAAACCCTGTCTTGAAAAAAACAAAAATAAAATAAAATAAGATTTATGGTATGACTAAGATAGAATTTTGTTGGGCCCTGTTGGATTTTCTTTAAGAAATAAAAGCATTAAAAAAACCATGTTCCTGTAAGTTGGCGTCTATCTCTTTTTGCTTGTTTATTTTAGATTCGTTTGTGTTCTGTGCATGAATGCTCTTGCATGCACCTCTGGGCATCACACGAGCATCTAGTGTCTGTAGAGACCAGGAGAGGGTGTCAGGACCCCACACCACACCTCTGGAACTGGAATTACAGATCGTTGTGAGTCACCATGTGGGTGCTGAGACTCAAATCTGGCTCCTCTGCCAGAGCAACAAGTGCCCTCCACTACTGAGCTCTCTCTCCAGCTTTTTGCTGTTGTTGTTTGTAAATCAGAGTGACCTGTAGCCCAGGCTGGCCTGGAACTTGTGGAATATTTGTTTAACGATGCAGAGATGTTTTGTCTTTAACTATGCAAAGATATGTTGCATTTGTCTAATTATGTAAAGATGTGTTGCTGTTTCACCTTGCCTGCCTAAGGCCCCTGATTGGCTTAATAAAAAGCTGAACAGCCAATAGCAAGGGAGGAGGTATAGGCAGGACTTCCACGCAGGCAGAGTAAGTAGGAGGAGGAGGAACTTGGGCTCAGGAAGAAAAAAGAGACACCAGGGGCAGTCAGACAGACAGACACGGTACAAGCAGGAAAGTGGGACTCAGAATGAAAGGTAAAAAGCACTGAGGCAAACGTAGATGAAGAGAAACAGGTTAGACTGAGTTAAAAGAGCTGATGGGCCAGCTGCGCAGTGGTGGCACACGCCTTTAATCCCAGCACTTGGGGAGCAGAGGCAGAGGGCCTCATCAAGAAAAGGCGGTGGGTGCTCTGGATATGAAGGTCATGTGACCACATGCCTTCCTTGGCATAGATTGGAGGGGGGAAGGGATCTGCATGGAGCAGGGTGGGGTGTGGAAGAGGAGCAGTAGAAACAGGAGGAAAGTGGAGCCCAGGGAGGTGTTCCGCTGCTGAGCTACAGTCTGCCCTTTGGTTACAATTCTTCAGCACAGCTCTGTAGGCACGGCTGCCAGCTTCCTCCTCCTCTACCCCAGCACCCAAGGTCCCCACCAACTCATCATTTCCCGTCATGGGGTCCCACACTGTGCGGGCTACAGTGTCCGCGAGGTCCCTCAATGCAGTGCTCAAAGCCTCAGTCCTGCTCAGGACCACGTGGTCCTCGGTGTGCGGATGAGCTGGGATCATCCGCTGTTGGGAAGGATTCTCTCTGTGTACGCCTGTCTCTCTCCCTCTTCGTGTGTGTGTGTGTGTGTGTGTGTGTGTGTGTGTGTGTGTCCCTGCCTGTCTTAGTTAAGGTTCCTACTGCTGTGAAGAAACGCAGTGGCCATGGCAACACTTATAAAGGAAAATCTTTTTTTTTAATATTTTTTATTTATTTATGTATTTATTTATTTATTATGTATACAATATTCTGTCTTTACGTCTGCAGGCCAGAAGAGGGCACCAAACCCCATTACAGATGGTTGTGAGCCACCATGTGGTTGCTGGGAATTGAACTCAGTACCTTTGGAAGAGCAGGCAATGCTCTTAACCTCTGAGCCATCTCTCCAGCCCCCATAAAGGAAAATCTTTAACTGGGGTTCCTCGCTTACAGTTTCAGGGGTTCGGTCCATTATCATCATGGTGGGGCATGGTGCCGTGCAGGCAGACATCTTGGTGGGAGAGCAACGGAAGTAGGCTGTCTCACTGGATTGTCTATGAGACTTCAGAGCTCGCTTCCACAGTGACAAACTTCCTCCAAATAGTGCCTCTCAGTCTGGTACCCGCTTTCTTTGGAACCATCACACTGCCACCCCATCTTTCAAGCCAGCACTTACTGTTATGCCCAGATCTACAGAGCCTCCAAAAACCAACAAGGGAACCAAGTCCCATATGTAAAAGCAAAGAGCTGCCGGGCTGTGGTGACACACGCCTGTAATCCCAGCACTCGGGAGGCAGAGGCAGGCGGATCTCTGTGAGTTCGAGGCCAGCCTGGTCTACAAAGTGAGTTCCAGGACAGGCTCCAAAGCTACAGAGAAACCCTGTCTCGAAAAACCAAAAAAAAAAAAAAAAAGTAAAAGCAAAGAGCCTTTACTCTACTCAAATTCGAACTCTCTGTTTCCAACACATGGATGTGATCTGAGGACCCCAAGCTCAGTTAGGGTGAGGGATTTCTACGGTTTAAGACCCCTGATTGGCTGACACTGCACTGCACAGACAGACATGCAGGCGATACACTTACGCCCATAAAATAAGGATAAACAGAGGCAGTGGCTTTCATCCCAGCACTCAGGAGGCTGAGGCAGGGGGATCTCTGTGAGTTCAAGGCCAACCTGGTCTACAGAGGGAGTTCCAGGACAGCCAGGGCTACACACAGAAACCTTGTCTAAAGGGCTGGAGAGGTGGCTCAGAGGTTAAGAGCATTGCCTGCTCTTCCAAAGGTCCTGAGTTCAATTCCCAGCAACCACATGGTGGCTCACAACCATCTGTAATGAGGTCTGGTGCCCTCTTCTAGCCTGCAGAGATACACACAGACAGAATGTTGTATACATAATAAATAAATAAATATTTAAATATAAAGAAACCTTGTCTAGAAAAGGCTAAAACCAAAAACCAACAAGATCTCTTGCCTCGCCCTGTGGAGGCCCTGGGTTCCTTTGCCAGCTGGGGCCACACCTCTGCCATCCCTGCCATCTTGGTGCCCTGGAGGTGGGGGCAGGAGGATCAGGAGTCCAAGTTCAGCTTCAGGAGCTAGGACAGTCTGGGCTACACGATATTCTATCTCAGAAGGAGAGTGGAGAGAGCGAGGGAGAAAGGAAGCCCAACAGCTCAGTGACTAGGAGAATAAAAACCACGCCTTCTGTTTTTTTTTTTTATTTATTTACTATGTATACAACATTCTGCCTCAATGTATGCCTGCACGCCAGAGCAGGGCGCCAGATCTCAGTACAGATGGTTGTGAGCCACCATGTAGTTGCTGGGAATTGAACTCAGGACCTCTGGAAGAGCAGTCAGTGCTCTTAACCTCTGTGCCATCTCTCCAGCCCCCATGCCTTCTGTTTTTGTGTGCCCACCACCTAGGCCCCAGTGTACAGCTCATTGGCCAGGCCTAGATCACATGACCTTACCCTTCATACCCTCCTGAAGTGGACTAGGTGGTAAACAGAGTGGAATTGACATCACACCCTCAGTTAAAACTATTGTCCCTCCCTCTCCTCTCCCAATCTCTCTCTCTCCATCTCTGTCTCTCTGTCTCTGTCTCTGTCTCTCTCTCTCTCGTCCTGGAACTTCCTCTGTAGACCAGGCTGGCTTGAACTCGCAGAGATCCTCCTGGCTCTGTGTTCTGCATGCTGGGATTAAAAATGTGCACCACCATGCCCGCCCAAATCCATTTCTTTTCATTCTTATGTTTATGTGTGAGAATGTACGCTATAAGCGTGCAGTACCTGTAAAGGCCAGGAAGGGGCGCCGCTGCCCTGGAGCTGGATTTACAGGAGCTGTGAGCCACTAGGTGGGTCCTGGCTAGGGAGCCCAGGTCCCCAGGACTAGCAGAAACCACTCCTCATCCCAGCCACACCTGCAGCCTCTACCTCTTAGGAAGGTCTCACCTAGTACCATGGTCCTGGCTGTAAACTCAGAGCACTGTTCCCGAGGGCTGGGCTGAGCGAGGAGCCATCACATCTGACTTTGTGCCTGTAGGTCAAGCTTAGGGTGACTTGGAGACTTTTGTGTGTACCCAGAATGCTTGTCTGGGGGTAACAACAGGACAGAACAGGGTGAGCTTCCCCGAGGGACTGTCTTGCTAAATGACCTACCTAACGTGCATATTCCATCTGCCCGTGGGCGTCTGCTCAGTAGCGATCTGTGAGAATCTCCCACGCCCCGAGCCCACAATGGTGATTTATTAAAAATAAACTAACTACAGAATACATCAATTCCTAACCTCCCAGGACGATTTGTTTCTAGGCAGAACAAATGGACTCTTGCCCACTCTGCCGCCCACTGAAACTCTGGAATTTTCGTTGGAGGGGTTAGCGAGATCAAGAAACAAAATTACTGACCCAGGTGCTCTGATGCGTGCCTGTTTTTCCAACAAAGGTGAGGTGGGAGTGGGAAGATCAGAAGTTCAAGGTCATACCCAACCACGTGCTGAGTTCCAGCCTGGTCTACAGAGCAAGTTCCAGGACAGGCTCCAAAGCTATAGAGAAACCCTGTCTCGAAAAAACAAACCAAAAAATTGAAAAACAAATAAAACCTTCATTAAGTCTCACCTAACACTGCTTAGATTTGTGTGTCTGAAGAAAATCCTGAGTCTACTTAACATGAAGAACCAGATTGTTGTTTCCAACACTCAGGTCTCCCTTCTTCTAGTCTGGGAGCAACAGGTGACCCTGGACCACCTCATTGGTGCTTTCAAACACGTGACACCTCCAATCAGGAGCTAGGAAGGGGCCTGCAGCTGCAGGTGGAAGCTGCCATGGCAACCGTGAGTGCCAGTGGCTGTGTGAAATCCCTAAACGCTGGGATTCCTCATTATGTAAACTGTAGAGAAAATGGGGGTGAATTTGGGACGCTTGGCACAGACCAGTCATCCTCCTACTAGAAAAGCAGAGACAGGAGGCCAGCCTGGATAGCCTAGACTCCTTCTCTCAGGAAGCAAAGGAATCTGTGGTCGGGGTGGAGCCCCGCCTAGAATTCCTCCCAGTGAGGGCCGGGGGCGTAGTCGGAGTGGAGCCCCGCCTAGAATTCCTCCCAGTGAGGGCTGGGGGCGTGGTCGGAGTGGAGCCCCGCCTAGAATCTCCAGTGAGGGGCGGGGCGGAGGCATGACTCACAGCTGGCAGGGTGATGTCTTTCTGCAGGTAATCTATACGGGTCTGCCTCCCCTCCCCTTCGTATCACTGAGTCTCAATGAAGACATAAATCTATCTTGGTCTGCTTAGAATAAACCAGAATTGAATTTTCTATCTAGCAGGGTGGAACCTGGCATGCGTGTGGGAGGACAGAGGGGTACTAAGGGACATTTTGACCCAAACTGGTTTCACCTGGTGTTTCGCTGCTCCAGTCACCCGCCACTGGGGCCGGGTTTGGGCAAGGGAGCTTAAACTGCCATCCCCACACTCAAAGTGGAGGCCGAAGAATCAGGAACACAGGGTCATACTGGCCTAGGTTGTGAGTTCGAGGCCAGCCTGGGCTTCAGAAGGTGACTCCTTTGTCCTGGGGCCCAGGGTTTCTCCTGGTGAATCCTCCCTGTCTGAGGGGCCCAGACAGCTGGAATCCAGGATGAGCCTCGGCACCTAGACTGCAGAGCACCCATGTAGCTTGTTCTCCTAGCAGCACACGCAGAGGTCACTCAGGATGCGTGAAGAGCAAAGGCTGTTCTGCAAGAAGATCTGTGTTCCATTCCCAGCACCCACACGGAGGCTCACAACATCCCCTCTGGCCTCCACAGGCACCAGGCATGCATGTGGGCAAGGCAGCCATACACGTAAAATAAGTAAATCTTTAAAAGAAACACCCAGGAAACAGGTGGAAACAGGCAGGTGGATCTCTCTGAGTTCAAGGCCAGCCTGGTCTACTGACTGAATTCCATGACAGCCAGGAAGCCCTGTCTCGACAGAAAAAAAGAAGAAAAGAAAAAGAAAGAGAGAAAGAAAGAAAGAAAGAAAGAAAGAAAGAAAGAAAGAAAGAAAGAAAGAAAGGAAGAAGAAATGAAGGGACAAACAGCCCCTGGAAGCCCAGTGGTGCAGGTAGAGGGGTTCTCCACTCCTAAGAACGCTTTGGGACGTCAGATCTGTCACAACTCAGGGACACTGCTCAACACTGAGTAGGCCCAGGATTCCCCAAGGGAACAACCCAGACCCGTGTCCCTTAGCTCATGGGCGAGAGACTCTGTATTAATTATTAAAAACAAAATAATACTGGGCCAGCAGGAAGCCTCAGAGGGTGACAAGCATTCCCTCCAAGATTGAGTATATGAAGTCACTCTCCCTGCCACGCGGTAGGAGGCAAGACTCGGCGCCCACGAGTTGCCCTCTGACCTCCATGCACCATGGCATAGGCGCCCCCCCCCTTCTGACCACATTAGACCCCAAAGCCAGTGAGCTGTTTCCCGGGTGGCCCCAACCATTCCGAACTTGTCACCTTGCTCAGTATGGGGTTTCCACATAGACAGCACCCACAGACCATGGGGTGCAGAGGCATCACTTGGGGGGGTCATGGCGCCCCCAGAGATCCTGTGTGGCTGAGGGATCGCTTGGCACAGAGTGGAGGACCAGAGTTCTTCCTGCTCAGCACCCTATAGGTCCCAGGGTAACCTGAAATAGTGTTTATGGTGCCCAACCCAGTTAGCTCAAAAATCAAATCCATGGGTCAAAAACACCCCTTCTGTATAAATGATGGACTGGAGACTGTGGGAGCAGACCTGCACATAGATGAAGTGCCCGGGGGGCATGGTGAGATGGCTCAGAGGACCCAGGTTCAAGTCCCAGCACCCACACAGCTAGCTCACAACTGTAAATCCAGTTCCTGCTGGAGGAGCTGATGCCTCTTCTGGCCTCTGCGGGTACTGCATGCAGGTTGCACACGGAATACATGTGTGGAAAGCACGCATACATGTAAAATCAAAGTACGTTTATAAAACTGTGAATGGCCAAGGCAAGCTGAGTCTTTGCTGTGAGAGATTTAAAAACTGACAGTTTTGCCGGGTGTGACGCACACCTTTAATCCCAGCACGCAGGAGGCAGAGGCAGGCGATCTCTCTCAGCCTGGTCTACAATCTGAGTTCCAGGACATCTAGGGATACACAGAGAAACCCTGTCTACATACACACACACACACACACACACACACACACACACACACACACAGAGTTTTACAGACATCTAGTGGCTGTGGGGGACAGAGGGTGGATTCAATGCCTCTGTTTTCCCCTCTGTAAATTGAGGTTGATGATTCCCAGAATCTCTTGGGTAAGGAAGGACATCCTGTGTCCCCACACACAGTTGGGGTGGGACCAAGGCTTTCTTTGTGCCTGCTAGGCAAGTGCCCTCCTGCTGAACTCCAGCCCTGGCCCTTTGACAACTAAAATATTCACTAAGGGGCTGGGGAGATGGCTCAGAGGTTAAGAGCACTGGCTGCTCTTCCAGAGGTCCTGAGTTCAGTTCCCAGCACCCAAATGGTGGCTCACAGCCATGAGATTTGGTGCCCTCTTCTGGCGTGTAGGCATACATGCAGAGAAACACTGAATACATAATAAATAAGTAAATCTTTAAAAAATATTTTTTATTTTTTTTATTAATTAATATTAATCATTAATTTTACTGCTGTTTTGAGGACAGTGCCCCGGGGTGTACGGAGGGGAAGGGCAACTTTCTGCCATCATGTTGAACGGTTCTGGGAGCCTGCCAGCTGCCCCCAGAGCCGTCAAGACGGACCATCTTTTTTACGTGTTTGTTTTTTAGATCAAGTAGCAGAAGCTGGTCTGGAATTGCCAGTCCCGAGGGCCAGAATAAGAGTGGCACCTCATCACATCACCATTGCCCTCCGTCTGGAATCCAGCACACAGACCACAGGCGTTCCTACTGAAAACTACGACTGAAATCGAACGTAGCAGCACACACCTCTTTTGTTTTGTTTTGATTTGATTCTTGAGACAGGGTTTCTCTGTGTGGCCCTGACTGTCCTGGAACTCACTTTGTAGACCAGGCTGGCCTCGAACTCACAGAGATCCGCCTGCCTCTGCCTCCCGAGTGCTGGGATTAAAGGTGTGTGCCACCAGTGCCCGGCTTAATTAAAGTTTAAAACCCCATTCCCTACCACTGTCAGAGTCTGAAGCAAGAGAACCCCTGGGGACCTGGCTGCTTGGTGGGACCAGCGCGGCGACGCCGCCACCTCGCGGCAGGTTCTGGAAGTGCAATCAGTGGTTGCGGACAGGGTGTTATGTGCGGCTCTAGCCACATAGGGCGACAGAAGACAGCGGCCCGGTCCAGGGACAGGGTTTCTCTGTGTAGCCCTGGCTGTCCTAAAACTTGCACTTACACCAGGCTGGCCCCTGGGCGGTGAGTGTTTAAACACAGAATTCATAAATAAGTTGTGTGTATGTGCACGCGCGGGAGCCCGTGGGGTGGTCACAAATCGGTGGTGTCCTGAGGACTGAACTCAGGCTGTCTGGCTGAGCCACCTCACTGGCCAGGAGAAATATTTGTCTTTCTCCACCATTCATCGTGAAATTAGTATACGGAGCGAGTAAAAGGCTTCCCCCACTACATTTGAGCCCTAGTGGATGTAGCAGCCTTAGTGGGTTTAAGGATATTGCATGACATTAGGGAACTTCCACCAGGAAACGATATTACTAGATCAAATTTCAAATATATCTAGAGATGAAGAAGAAATGAAAATAGCCAGGTGGTGGTGGCGCACGTCTGTAATTCCAGCACTCAGGGGACAGAGGCAGGAGGATCTCTGTGAGTTGGAGGCCAGCCTGGTCTACAGAGCAAGTTCCAGGACAACCAGGGCTACACTGAGGAACCCCTGTCCCAAAAGGAAGAAAGAAAACAATAAAGAAGAAATAAAGGACTTGTTGGCAGAGATTCGGTGGGGGGAGAGAAATTCAAATATTCTCATCCCCAATGTCCTCATGTCACAAGACTGGGTCTCATGGAACCCAAGTCATCCTACCAACTCATTATGTAGCCCAGGCTGGACCTGAACTCCTGATCCTCCACCTCCGGAGTGTCTGGGTGCAGAGACTGGCTGGATCCTGTAACTGACCAGGGTGGTTTACCGGCTTTATTACACCTTAGCTACTGAGAGCAATTCGAGACACCCTGTGTAACAGTCCTAGCTGTCCTGCAACTAGCTCTTGTAGCCCAGGCTGGTTTTGAACTCACAGAGATCCGCCTGCCTCTGCCTCCCGAGTGCTGGGATTGAAGGCATGCGCCACCACTGCCCGGCCCACTGAGAACAATTCCGTGTGGGGGCTCCTGTTCCCTTGTGGTCAAGGATGCTCCCATGCAGTGTGTCCTCGCTGGGTCCTAAGACTGGGTACTTTTCTGAAGTCATTACTAAGTGTTTTAAGTTATTGGTTTTGCTTATTTGTGTGTGTGGGGGGGTGACACCTGTGGAACAGAGGATAAATCTGTAGGAGCAGTTTCCCTCCTCACCTGTGGGTCTTGGGTATCCAACGCCAGTCCTTGGATTTGGCATCGAGTGTCCTAACCCACCGAGTCTTTCCCTGGCTCGTTTGTTTTTAGGGTGTCACTGTGTCACCCCAATTAACCTGGAATGCACAGCAAGTCACTTGCTTCCCAAGTGTTAGGAGTTAAGATTTATTTATTTTTTTAAAGTGTGTGGTTTTGTTCACTTGAATGCCCAGTGCCCACTGAGATCAGAACAGGGTGTAGGATGCCCTGGAACTATAATTACAGACGGTGTTGGGGGATTGAACCCTGGTCCTCCACAAGAGCGGCCAGTGCTCTAACTACTGGGCTGTCTCCCCAGATGACCCGTGTGTGCAGCTTCAGAGGAGGAACACTCAGGAGGCCAGGGACCTTAGGGAGAGCCCAGCTGCCACGCAGCTCGAACCCACATGAAGCTGGATGCAGGAGCACAATCTCAGAATCCAACATTGGGACAGCACTGGAGACAGGAGACTTCCTGGGAGCAGCAAAAGACTGACGGTGAAGACGGCAGCTGAGCTGTGACCTCCGCAAGCACACAGTGGTTTTCCTGCACTCATACACAGAAAGGCTTTGTGGAAACTTGAAAGGGGGGCTGGAGAGATGTCTCAGCGGTTAAGAGCACCGGCTGCTCTTCCAGAGGTCCTGAGTTCAATTCCCAGCAATCACATGGTGGCTCACAACCATCTGTAATGAGGTCTGGTGCCCTCTTCTGGCTTGCAGGTATACACACAGACAGAATATTGTATACATAATAAATAAATAAATACTAAAAAACGAATAAGCCGGGTGTTGGTGGCTCACATCTTTAAGCCCAGCACTCGGGAGGCAGAGGCAGATGGATCTCTATGAGTTCAAGGCCAGCCTGGTCTACAAGAGCTAGTTCCAGGACAAGCTCTAAAAATACAGCAAAACCCTGTCTCAAAAAAAAAAACAAAATAAGGGGGCTGGAGAGATGGCTCAGTGGTTAAGAGCATTGCCTGCTCTTCCAAAGGTCCTGAGTTCAATTCCCGGCACCCACATGGTGGCTCACAACCATCTGTAATGAGGTCTGGTGCCCTCTTCTGGCCTACAGACATACACGCAGACAGAATATTGTATACATAACAAATAAATAAATATTAAAAAAAAAACAAAATAAATAAATGATGAAATGAATAAAAAAGAAAGCAAAGAAATATAACAGACTAAGGTGCTGGCTCAGCAGGTGACCTCTGACCTCCGCAGGAGTGCCACAGCTCGACCACTATGAGCCACACATGCATGTGCATAAAATAAGTCAGTCTTTAAATTTAAGTGAAAAGAAGGTGGGACTAGTGGTAGATCCACCCAACACCCAAACTCCGTAAGTGGTGTGCCACGGGTCGTCGGCTGCCCCTGTGCCCTCTCCTGTTTCTTACCCTAGGCCTCTTGTAGGTCACTTTCCAAACGGTGGATTCTTGGCTACCCGCTCTCCCTCCCCATGCACCCCCTCTGCAGTTTAACCAGGTCCTGTGCCCCTGGGTGACCCTGCAGCTGCAGCTACGCTCCCTGCTGCCCCCTCATGGCCTTTGGTGTTTTCTGGGCTGTGGGGACAGAGAGCCTCAGGGAAGAACAGACTGATTCTGCTATCTCAAAGGCCGAGGTCTGTGTCCTTGGGCGCATCCCCACCCTGTGGCCTACGGTGTAGTCTGACTCTCACTGTGGGCTCCTAAAGCTCCAGTCTCAGCCTCCGGAGTGCTGGGATGACAGGCCTGCACCGGCCAGCCTAGGCACAGCTCCAACCCACATCCAGCCTCAGCCTCCTGGGTGGCGAGGGGCACAACAGACACCAATCTCCCGGTCCCAGGATCTGGGACCTTGAGCCAGGATGGCCTCTAGGTTCTTTCTTTTAATTTTTGAGACGGGGTTTCTCTGTGTGGCCCTGGCTGTCCTAGAACTGGCTCTGTAGACCAGGCTGGCCCCAAACTCAGAGATTTGTTTGCCTCTGCCTCCTGAGTGCTCTTAGGAGGCTGAGACCGGAGGATTAGGAGCCAACAGTGAGAGTCAGAAAGTCTGAAGCCATAGGTATGGGGGATGAGCCCAAGGACACTCAGACCTGAGACCTCGCCATGCCCACCCAGGGAACCCCAGGTTCTTCACTGCTTCTGGGAAGCACCTCTAGGACATAGGGTCCTAGTGGAAGGTTTTGGGATTTATCTTTGTGTTGTGGCAGGGCCAAGGATAGCCTTCACTCAAACATCTCAGTCCCCTGGCTCCCAGGGTAGGATGAGGGCCTCGGGAGTGACTTCCTTTCGGATGCGGGGGTGGGGCAGGGCAGTGTCTCTGAATGCCACGTATATGACAGCCAGCCACCTCCTCTGCATGCCTAGCTTCCCTGCGGGCCCTGCCTCCAGCTGTGTATCAGTTACTAAAAGTTGGAATACAGCCAGGAAGAAGGCAAAAGTTGGGGCACTTTGGGGTCCTGAAGCTGGGAACAACTGGGGAGAGGGCATGTTTGACTTGATCAGGTGCAGGCAACTCTGCAGGCTGTGCAGTGTGTTCCGGTTCCCACCATGCTGGAATGGGCTGCGTGAAGAGCTGTCTTTTGCTTGTTTTTCCCGAGACAGGGTTTTTCTGTTGCTTTGGAGCCCGTCCTGGAACTAGCTCTTGTAGACCAGGCTGGCCTCGAACTCACAGAGATCCACCTGCCCCTGCCTCCCGAGTGCTGAGATTAAAGGCGTGCGCCACCACCGCCCGGCTAGAAGCACCCGTCTTTAAGCCATTTCTGCTCCAGTTAGGGACCCCATAAACTCATCGCTCACCAAGCTGCACTCTGGTGCTGTACTCACTTGTCACAAGCTCGGTATCCTGGGTTATCAGAAGTGTGCTGTCTCCCCGCCCACTTCCCATGGTCCCTCTCTGGCCCTTGCCTGGTGTCAGAATTGCATGACACCCACTCCACACATCACGCATGCCACGTTCTTTGTAGATAAACGGGTGGGGTCCACTGGCCAGCACCATCCAACTCTCTGGTCACTCCCTGCATCCTGCTGGGCTGACCTGGTGGGCAGGGCAATTCCAGAGGCGGACAGTGGGTCCCCCATTTCCTCACCAGGCAGGTAGCCCCCAGGGGCAGCTTGCCTTCATAAAGGGACCTGTTGTTATGCAGGGGGAACCAAAGAACCAGGTATGCACCAGTACTCCTTGCAGCCAGAACCTGTGTTTTGTTGTATTGCCCTGACTGTCCAGGAACTCGCTCAGTGGGCCAAACTGGCCTTGAACTCAGAAGTCCGCCTGCCTCTGCCTCTGGATGCTGGGATTAAAGGTGGTGCCACCGCCTGGTCAACTCCATTTCTTCACTCCAGACTGTCGGGAATGAGAGCCAAGATTTCACAGCTGGGGGGCAATGGAGCCAAGCACAGATGGACACCCCTATCCTCAGGGTCTCCGTCTCCCACACCACGTGAACGCCAGCGCTTACATATAGGAAAACAACTTTATTAAGAAGGCTGTCAAGTCCAAAAATAAAACTCTTGATACAATTTTTAAACCCTTAAATCAGTTCAGCAAATATATAATCAGTGATTTAGCTGTCAAAGATTAAAGGTTCGTTGCTTTATTTAAAATAAAATATATTTTAGTTCTTAAAATTTATTCCATAAAGTACGTATATCTAATATAAATTCCCTACATATACACAGGAAGTATGAAGTAAAAATAACAATAAAAAAAACCTTAAAAACTTTTTTAAAAAACAACAAAAAACTGCAACACTGAGTCTTAATTTAAAAAACAAAAACAAAACACAATAAAACAAAAGTTATAAATTTGTTGATGGGACACCCCTTGATACCCTCCCCTTACCCTCCTCTGGCCACCCCGTGGCTGATGTACAAAATGGTATATATTTGCCCCAAAAAAAGGGAGTGTGTGTCGGGGGGAAAAAGCCACCTGCCATTTTCTGGAAGTTTCTACAAGAATCCACACTGTTAAATCCAGTGAGAGTTGTAAATATCGTGTTATTTTTGTTTTGTTTTAAGATCATCCCGGAAACAAGGAGGGATGTCTTAATTAAAAAGTGCAAACAGGATTCTCCGGTTGTATTGTCACCGGCTCACTCAATACTGTCACTGGTCAAGAACGGAGGCGCTGCTGCTGGGCCGCAAGCCGATGGCCTCGGCGACTGCTGCTGGAGTTAAAGCTGTTTGTGACACGCGTGGGCCCCTCTCCCTCCCTACCTCTCCCCCCTCCCGCTTGGGGAAGCCAGGCCCCCCCCCCCCGTCGAGTAGGGGTGCACTAGGAAAAGATATGAATGGCTTGGGTGGCCGGCGTGCGGCAGGCGGGGCACTCGGGCTCACTCTTCCCGCAGATGCGGACAGCACAATCCATGCAAAAGAGGTTGTGGCCACAGGGGACCAAGGCGGCCATGGCCTCGCCTTCTGCGCACACCACACATTCGCGAGCCAAGGCTGCGGCGGGTGGACTCGGGGCTACTGCGGACGCGGAGGAGTTGGCCGCTGTGGTAGATGGCTTGTGGTTGCCCTCTGAGGCTCCGGCGTCCAGGGTGGAGGACACCGGGGCTGGGCTGGGCAGAGAGGGGGCCGTGGAGAAGGTGGTGCTGCCCGAGAAGGGTGGCAGCGCGCTCTGCGGGGGTCGCCACGGCACAGCACCTACTGGATCCGGGACGCCTCGACGTGCCAGCGGCAGCTCCAGGCTGAGTCCTCCGGAGTCGGGCAGCGTGGGCGAGTGGCGCGGTGTGGTGGCGGCCCCGCTGCTGCTGCGCCGCGCGCCTGTGTTGGGTTGCGCGGGTGCCCCATTAACCGCGGGGCAGCTGCTGAAGGCTGGCAAGGGCGCAGCTCGCTCGAAGGGTGCCCAAATGGTAGCTGTGGCAGGCACAGTCAGGTCCAGCGCCAGGAAGTCAAAACCAAAGTCACAATCCTCAGGGGTGGCTGTCCCCGTGGGGGCTCCTGGCCCGTCCCCACCAAACGTGAAGCCCCCATTGCCCGAGCCTCCATAGGGGCTGCTGGGACTCGGGTCCGGCAGGGGCGGCCCTCCACGGCTGCCCACGTAGAAGGGCTCGGGGGTGCTGGCTGCGCCCAGGGCACTGTCTCCACGCAGGCTGCTGGTGGCGGTGGGGGGCCTCCGTCCCGGGTGAGGTGCCTTGGCCCAGAGGCTGGCTGCAGCTCCCAGAAGGTCCAGACACACGTCGGTACCATTGGCGTGGAAGTCGCTGTCTGGCCCCGCGTCCGTGAAGGCACCGGTGCGCAGCGTGATGTGTGCCTCGATCTCCTCCCGAGCTCGGTCCACGTTCTCGGGCATCCCGGTCACTGCAAACACTGGCTCCTTGTCGCGACCGGGGGTCACGATGTACGTGTGCGTCCTTTGCTGGATTCGTTTAATGGTGGCACCCTTGGGCCCCACCACCAGCCCCACCACGCGGTAGGGCACTCGCACCTGGATGGTGGTCTGGCCGGGCAGGTTGGGGGGACCTGGGGTGGCCCCCGACAGCCCGCCTGCCTTGCTGCGCGTGGCTCGGATGAGTGAGAAGTGCTCAGCGGCTGACAGGATCTCCCGCTTGGCCATCTCCACATCCTCCTTGCGCCCGGTCACGATGAAGACCGGCTCCTCCCCGCGCACTGGCGTCTTGATGTAGGTGTTGGTCTTGGCGCGCAAGGCCTTGATCTTGCATCCTAGGAAGACGGAGACACATGACCCAGAACGCCCGAGTGGATACACTGCCCATCATATAGACACTATACAGACCTCCTACCCTGAGCCTCATTTCCATCTCTGGGCACAGAGGATCGGCCGGAAGAGCAAGCACTGCAGCAGGGTTAGAGCCGAGTCGGCTACCGTGTCTGAAGGCTGGAACCCCAATCGCCAAGACCAATACGGTGGAAGAAGAGAACCAACTCCCACCACTCGGCCTTTGACTGCCACACTGTCTTGAATCTGCTCCCCAGGGATGAAGGAATGAAGGAAACCGAGTGTAGCCTCCTCAGAATCCACACCAGCTGTGGCCTGACTGTGTCCCTCCCCGCCGTAGCGGAAAAGCAATAATCAGGATAACAGGGCTCAGAAGTAATGTCAGGAGCCTGCCGCCACCCTCACTGGGCTAATCGCAACGTGGTGGCACACTTCTAAGAGGCTGAGGCAGGAGGACTGCCAGGAGTTCGAGGCCAGCTCAGGCTGCCTGGCGACACTCAGTCCCATCTCTGGCATTGTTAAAGTGGAGGAGGGCAGGAGTTCACGGCGGGGCTCTACAGTGAGTCTGAGGCCAGCCTGAGCTAACCTGAGAACCATCAGGTCCAGACCCTCTAACGCCAGTGTGGGGGTGGGGGCTGAGGTGCAGAGATTGGGAGTGTCCCAGGGTCTCAGTCCGATGGCAGACTCCTGAGCCTTAACTCTGGGATACTCCAGAAGGTCCAGGTCTTTGTTTGTTTGGGGTTTTGTTTTTTTGTTTTTTCGAGACAGGGTTTCTCTGTGGTTTTGGAACTTGTCCTGGAACTAGCTCTTGTAGACCAGGCTGGCCTCGAACTCAGAGTGCTGGGATTAAAGGCCTGTGCCATCACAGCCTGACTGAAGGTCCAGGTCTTTGTTTGTTTGGGGTTTTGTTTTTTTGTTTTTTCGAGACAGGGTTTCTCTGTGGTTTTGGAACTTGTCCTGGAACTAGCTCTTGTAGACCAGGCTGGCCTCGAACTCAGAGTGCTGGGATTAAAGGCCTGTGCCATCACAGCCTGACTGAAGGTCCAGGTCTTTGTTTATGGTTGTAGACTGGGGACTCCCTTGGGGGCAGCGCACCTGGGAGCTGAAGCAGGAACACCGTGGGTGGCGCTCCTCAGGAGGCGGCAGGCGGCAGCAATGGGCCCACCAAGCCCTGGCAAGTGTGCACCAGAACGGGGTCTCAGCTATGGAAGTCACACCTCTCTCACAAGTGTGGCCAGTTTCCTGCCATTTCCAGTGCCAGGGGTTGAGGGCCTCTTTCCCCTTTCTTCTTTCATGGGACCCCCAAAGTGCCCCAGGCTTGCCCCTGATCTGGCTGCCATGGCTTCAACTCTTATACACTGGAAGGCAGGAAGGGACTGGGTGTGGTGGTAGAACCCCACTACCTAGGGTCTTCTGCCTCCGACTTCAGGTGTTTGAACACCAAGGGCTTACGGGACAACAGCCTGGTTCATACACCGTTCTATATAAAGAGCTGAGATTCAGCTGAGGGAGACGGTGGCAGCTAGGGGCAGGCATATGAACCTAGAAGGGGAGGCAGGAAATGAGGAAAGGACCCCCCTACACGCACACGCGCGCGCGCGCGCGCACACACACACACACACACACATACACACACTCCAGTCGGCAGCTACTCCTTGGCTGTGCCCACATGCCTTGATCCAGATGGTAGCCTTAGGTACCAAGAGGGTACAAGGAGCAGGACATGTAGCACACACCAGTCTGAGGCTGAGGAAGGTCTGCCCCAAGATGGAGGTCAGCCTGAACTACAAACACACAAACAGCTGGGACTGTAGTAACGAACACTGGCCTGGGTCCTGGTTCAGAGGACTCCCCCCAAACCCATGAGTGACTGGGGGCGTGGCCCCAAATACCCTCCAACCCATTCTACATCTGAAAAGACTGAGGCTATGGACAGCATGGTGCCAGGGGACACCTTGGGTCCCTGTTCAGGTGTGGGGACACCATGGAACAGGAACCGGGCAGGGGACAGCGATTGGTGACCTGTTAACTCAAGCTAAGCACACCTGGGAAGTGGGATCTCAACCGACAACCACAGTGATCAGATTGGTCTGTGGGCATTTCCATGAATGATTGATGGGGGAGGACCCGGCCCTCGGTGGGTGGAGCCACCCCTAGGGTGGTGGTCCTGGGTATAATAAGAAAGCAGGCTGAGAGAGCCCTGGGGGCATCTCTGTGGTCACTGCCCCAGGCCCTGCCTGCCTTCCCTTCCTGGAAGATCAAAGCAAACCGTTTTCTCTCAGGCTGCTGTTGGTCAATGTTTTATCACAGCAAGGAGGATGGGGCTGGGCAGAAGTGGGGCCGGCATCGCCTTCCACATTCAGGCATTCAGGGTGCCTTCCCGGGGTCTGAGTCCATTTACTCAGTACACACTTGTGTCAGGGGGAGGGGCACCCCAGCGGGCAGTGAACTCGGGGTCGCTAATGACATCCCAAAATCTGGGTCCCAATTACATGTAGGGACTGAGCACAGAGGCCCTGGATTTGATCAAGGAGGACCCACCTCCAGGAAGAGGCCGTAGTCAGGTCTGGGACAAAAGACTACAAGCCTTGGCTTCCACACAAGTCTACGGACACTGGACGAATGTGGGAAGCTGGTCTCAGTACGGTCAGGGAGACACACCAGGAGGAAGACTATGTGGGAAAACAGCCCGGGGTGGCAGAGGCTGCCTACACAAAGGGACCCATCCCCACCCCTTTGCCACTTTTAGCCATGAGCCCCCAGGCCCAGCACATCCATTCTCAGCAGGCACAGAAAGGACGGTAAAGGAGGAGCAAAAGGGCAGGAGACACTGGTTCTGCCCCACCCACCTGTAACTAGGGAACGAGGTCGTGAGGTGCCCCCACCTGCTGGAGGGGGACAGCTGACCTTGCAATTCAAACCACACACATCCCCATGGGCTACAAAGGGTCCAGGGATGCCTGAGCCCCACTCTATAGTTCTTACAACCAGGTGGACCCCCCTGTCAGTCGGGGGTGCCCGGCGCAGGCTACTGTGGGTGTGTGAAGGGCCAGGCACTGCCCACCACCCTCCTGCCCGCCCCAGTAGCTCAAGGGCCAATGAGCAAAGGCTGGCCTGATGTCACCATGTGAATCTCAGCCTGGCTTTGGAACAAAGAGAACAATGGGGAGGACAACAGAGACACTTCCCAGCTCCCCAGTGCTGCAGCAGGGACCCCTATATCCTGGGTAGCTAGAATTCCTACACTCTAGGCCTATTGGGGGTCAGTATGTCAAGATGGGCTCCAAAGGGCTACACCCCATGGGAGCGCTGCAGCCAGGAGGTCCTATAAATCCCAGTTTCTCAAGCTCAGGGGATGGCCTAGGGCTAGAGTTCTTTTCTCAGGCTGCAGCACCCTAGTCTGAACCCCTAGGGAGATGAGGGGTGCACCTTCTAAGCTATTACACATCTCTCCTCACCCTCCGGGCACCTTCCCTGGGCTACCAAATCTGAACTGGCCCCGCCCCACGTCTGTGGTGCTGGTGGGGGCTGGAGCACCCACCGCCCGGCCCTGGCTGCCACTTCTGGGGGGCCTGTGTTTTAGGGTGTCCCCAGCTATGGCACATCGACTGTGATTGCCCCCAGGAACCCAGACAATGGCGGCGGCAGTGTCCACAGCTTGGGCTGTGCCCAACTTCTGCAGCAGCCGGCGGCTTTGAACAAAGGCGCCAAGGAATCTACCGAGGCCCACCCAGAAGCCACGCGGGGCGTGTCCCGGGGTCTCCTGGTCACATCCACTCAGGATTAGAATAAGTAGGAGCTGTTCCTCCCCCCCACCCCCGTCAAACACACCCCCCTGGCATCTATCAACGAGGATAAGCAGTAATCCTGCAACTCCCTCCCCTCCGACGGCAGCCACTCACCCTGACGACCCACGATCTCCGCGACATGCTCCGAGCTGGGCACAGGCACACACTCGGTCATGTTCACGCTCTTCTTGCGACTGCCAATCACGTTCAACTGCTCAGCCAGCAGCGTCGAGGGACCCAGGGCGCCCGGGTGTGGCGCGAAGCTGGCGAACACGTCTGGGGGAGATGGCCGGGGGCTCACGTCGGGGTCCAGAAGAGGTAGCCCGCCAGGGGCTACCGAGGAAGCCACGGCCATCGTGGGTGCCAGGGCCACCGAGTGTCCCACAGTCACTGAGGGTGCTACGGTCACTGAGGGTGTCAGTGCCATCGAAGGTGCCACAGCCATGCAGGGCGCACAGGTCACAGAGGATCCAACGGCCATCGAGGGTGCACTGGTCACCGACGGTGCCAGGGCCATCGAGGGTGCACCAGTCACCGAGGGTGCCAGGACCATCGAGTGTGCACCGGTCATCGAGGGTCCCACGCCCATCGAGGGCTCACCAGTCACCGGGGGCGCCACGGCCGCCTCGAGCTCGTCGGGGGGTGAGGGCTCGTCCTCCCCGCGCTCCGCCGCCCCGTCCGCGCCGCGCGTCGCCGTCCCCTCCTCATCTCCGGGGCGCGTGCCCCCCAGCCCGAGCGCGGACAGCTGGTCCAGCGCCAGGCGCAGCGCAGCGGCCGCGTCGTCGGGCTCGGGTGGCGGCCGGGGCGCGGCATCCTCGGCTCCCGCGAGTGCAGGGTGTGGATGCCCAGGGTCGCCGGCGGTGGTCCCGGTTCCCGCCCCGCCCGCGTCGGGCTGCCCACTGGAGCCCGGCATGGCTTTAGCGCTCGGGCCCGCGCCGCCGCCGCCGCCCGCGCCGCCCTCCGCGTCTGCGAGCTCGGCCGCCGGCCGCCGGCATCCAGCGGCGGGGCGGGGACGGCGGCGCGGGGATGCTGCGGGGACGCGGGGCAGTGGCGCTGTGGCGGGGCTGACGGCGGCTCCTGGGCGGCCGAGGCGGCGGCGGCGGCGGCGGCGGCTGCGGCGGCGCGGCGGCGGCGGTGGCACGGGACGCTCGTGCCTCCCTCCCTCCGCCCTCCCGCCGCCCCGCCCCGGCCCCGCCCCGCGACGTCACCGCGGCCAACAATGGGTACCGCCGCTGCGCATGCGCGGGCCGGAGGTCACGTGTTCGACCACCTTCCCCCCCCCGCCCCCCCCCAGCGCGCTCGCACGTGCGGGTGGCGCCGCAGGTGGGTTGCCTGAGCCGTGAGGACTCAGAGCCTCGTCTTTGCGTCCCGAGGCGTCTGGGGAGGGTGGTGTGCACCAGGGGCCCTCCCCATCACCCCTGGCCTCGCCAGTGCGCGCCAGGGCACCCTTGGCACCTCTGTCTAGGATCACGTAGCAGTCACCGTTTCCCCCTGCCCATCCCACTCTAAGATACAGATGGCGTCTCCTCTGCACGCAAAGTGTGGCGTTCCTCTCCCGCGTCTAGCTTCCCAAGTTGGTCCCCGCCCTTCGAAATCAGAGAATTCCTCCCGCTTGTGCCTGGGGACTCTAGGGACCCTCCGGCAGTGAGCACCTCGCGGACACAAGGTGTTTTCTCTCTCGCACCTCACTCTGTCAGCGCAAAGGTCCTTCTTCCCTCTCTGCCCTGCCCTCCAGAACCCAGAGACTTCTCTCGTTTGGGGTACCATAGTGCTTCCCGTCCCCCATATCACCCCTAAAGTCATGACACCTTTCTCTGCGCCACAGGGTGGCAGTCCCCTTCTCGTGCCTGCAAGGCACTTCTAGCTGGTCTTCCCTGAGCCGGGCCTCTATCCAAGTACATCTAATGAACTGGGGACCCTTTAGATGACCCTGCCTTCTGGTATCCTGCTAGTGCGGGCCTCTGGTCGGACACCTCTTGCCATGGTGCCTGGCCAGCCCCTCAGGGTCCTTTCCCAAGTCAAGTCTCCTGTCCTAACACCTCATCCTCCTTGGGGATGGAGGTGAAGGGGACTGTATACCCCCAGACTTATACATCATCCCCTGGAGGGGGGGGCTTCTGGGGTGAGTAGCTTCCCACCAGCCACTGCCCACAGTTACCCGAGGTGCCTGGACTCTGCAGGATGGGAATCTTGTCCCCAACTGGTGCACACACCTCGGCGTTCCTGTGTGATTTCTCACGATGAACTGAAGGAACAGGATGGGACCTTGCTTGGGTTCCTGCTCCTCAGCTCCCTCAGCCACAACAGGGCCTCCTCTGTTCGCGTGTGTGTCATCCTGTCTTTGGCTTTCGGTTACTTGTATAACCATCATGAACACAGTGCAGGTTGCAGCCCTGAGGAGTATCTTGGTACCTCCAGCGTGTTGTCTCCTGCCCAGATGTCACCTCACTCTTGGTCAAGAGCTGGCAGGCTGAAAAAAAAAAAAGCTGGCACCTTTAAATGCCAGGCCAGCCAGGGCTACACAGTGACATCCTATTTAAAAACAACAACAATAACATTAAGAAATCAAAGTTGGGCTGCAGTGGTGGTGCACACCTCTAATCCCAGCACTCAAACTCAGGAGGCAGGAGGCAGAGGGAGGTGGGTCTCTGTGAGTTCCAGGACAGCCTGGGCTACACAGAGAAACCCTGCCTTAGGGGGAAAAGCACTAATTTTTTTCCTAACTCTGATGTGTATCCCCACCCCCGCCCAGGGCTCAGCTACTGGCCTTGTAGCTTCTTCACTTGGCAGAAACTTCCAGTAGCTTTGGCAGGTGTTCAAAGCCAGAGGCTGCGTTGAGATGCTGGCAGTCAAGCGGTCACCTCTGCCCTCCCCCCAGGGCTTTGGATCTGGGCTGATGTAGCACGTTGGAAAGAAAGTTCTGGGAAGGGAGGTGAGCAGTGGGGAGAGCCTGAAGAGTCAGAGTGTCACAATGCCAGGAGTCCAGGGTCGCCTCAATCAAGAGATTAGGGGAGAGGGACTGAGGAGACAACTCAAATTACCACAGTGTGCTTGTAATCCCAGCACCAGGAGGGAGGCAGATCCCTGGTCAGCAGCTCCAGCCTCAACCCTGAGCTGAGCTAGAGAGCAATGGTGTGAGGGGCTGTGTAAGAGTGCTTACTACTCTTGCAGAGGACTGAGGTCCAGTTCCCAGCATCCACATAGCAGCTCACAGCTGCATGTAATTCCATTTCCAGGGGACCAACGCCCTTGTCAGACCTCTGTCGGACCTCTGTGGGCTCCTGTTGGCTTATGATGCAAAGACATAAATTCAGGCAAGTACACATTTTTTTAAGTTAAAAAATTGAAGCGTGAACTGAGTGTGTGGTGGCATATCTTTAGTCCCGGCACTCGGGAGGGAGGGCAGGGGATCTCTCAGAGTTCCAGGCTGCCTGGTCTAGAGGGAGATTGTGTCTACAAACATCACAGCAAGACACTAGCTGGGCTCTCGCCAGGTATGCAGGGAGTCCTGGCATCCCAGCACTGGCAGAAAGGGACAGTGTGGGGCTGAAGTGTGGGGTTTGTCTGGAGTGTGAGTGACTCCAGGAGTGAGATTGTGTTCACGGGGTCTGAAGTACTTAAAGGTGTGTGACACCCCCAAGACACAGGTATGTAGAAGCTTGTGGGGCCTGCCCCGAGAGTCATCTGATGGACAATACCCGAGGAATGACCCCAGAATGCTGCTAGCCACCTGTATGCAGGTGCACACCAGTGAGGGGGGAGCATGAACAACATACAAACAAACCAATAAAGTAAAATAACACAAACTGACTAAACTGGGCACTTCCGGCTTGGGCACTTGGCTGGGGTGGGGGTTGGTGGTGTCTCAGCAGGAGAGCACATCCCCTCACGCCCTTAGCCCTAGGTTCCCTGCCCCATCTCCAAATTAAGAACTAAATATGGAGAGCTGGAGAGATGATGCTTCTTAACTCAACCATGGCTGCTTTCCAGTAGACTCGGGTTCAATTCCCTGCACCCACACAGTGGCTCACAACTATCTCAACTCCAGCCCTAGGGTTCTGGCGCCCTCTTCTGGCCTCTATGTACACAGCACACATACAGTCCTTTGACATTCACCCCAGTGCCCTGGAATTAAAGGTATGTGACCCTGCAGGACACCTTGCTGAAGCCAGCACATAAGTGCTCTTGACACTTCAGGCTTCACATATAATAGTAAAGCTAAATTTGGAGAGTCCTTTGATTCACTTGAAAATGGCTGCAGGAATCAGTGTTGAGGATCTCTCCCCTCTGATTAGTATAATGCCATGGGTCCCAACCCCAGGACCAGATACTTAACTACCTCCATGTAGTTCCACAATATCCCATCATCACGAGAGGCCGTATCATCATGACCCTTACCCCACAGCTCCCAGCACATGGCTTGTACAGTTGGGAAGGACTGGAGGGTGCCCCATGCACCTGCTCGGGTGCAGAGACTCCATCCCCACCTCCTGGGACAGCGAGGTGCCCTTGAACCACCTAGTCACCAGACTGAGCCCTCAACCACGTTGCAGATTAGGAGCAGGGATCCATCCCTGCTCTCAAGGCACCTGAGGGTCTTTAGCCCAAAACCCACCACAGGGTGTCCCACCAGAGGTTGTACTGTCTCTTGGCCTGTTGGGGCCACCGGTGACTTAGAGCCTAGACACAGGGTGCCTTTCTTTGGGCGGCTAGGTCCTGTGGGGGAACAGTGTCACCAGGGCAGGACTGGTCCTGTCTGATGGATGCAGAGCTGCCCAAGGAAAGCAGGTCTCACAGTGGAGGGTAAGATGGGAGTCCTCTCATTGGTGGGGCAGCAGGGTGACGGCATTCCAGAGCTGTCTACCCCAGGCCAGTGGGCTCTATGGAATGGAACCTCGGGGAAGCCACACCTGCATCCCACCCACAGATGCTGGGGTCACTAGTCCCTGTTCCGGAGGAAACTTACCAACTCCGGATCCTCTGGGGTGGCACAGGTCACTACAGTCAGTACCAGAGAACCCAGAACTGTCTACAGTTTGACCCACACAAGAGTGGCAACTTTGTTGGAGGAGGCTGCCCTGGTACAACCCAGTGACAGGAAGGGTGGTCCTTGTGGGTGAGGACAGGCAGAGGCACCAGCTCTTAGCCTTGGATGCTGTACAGCCCGGAGGAGACCCTGGTGTGCTCTGCAGAACCGTTGAAGGGTCTGATGGGTGACCCCACAGGCTCAGAAGCAGGTGAGTCCCATGGCTTCAGCAGCGGGCACTGTGGGCTCACCAGGCACCCTCGTTGGAGCTGTGGCTCATGGAGTGAGAGGTCAGAGGCTGAGAAGTCCCTACCATAGGTTTATTGAAGGAAACCGAGTTCCTGGCTGCTTGCTGGCCCTCAGCTCTGGGAGGCTGAGCAACCCGAGACTGGCAGCAGCCTAGACCCTGATCCGACATTGAAAGGCAGGAACCAAAACCTCCCTCCAGTGCCCAACAAAGCTTGTAGCTCCTTGGTGTCCTTGGTGCCAAGCAGGGCCTGTTCCTATGATGAGGACGCAGGAAGGTAGCGATGAGGCCACCTCCCAAGTGGGGCTCCGACCTTCAGTTTTCAGTGTGGGGTTTCTTGCCAGGAAGCACAGGAGCAAATGAGTCCAAGGCCCACAGGGGGCTCCCTGCACTGAGACCCGGCAGCTGGAAAAGGCCCTGGGAAGAAGATGGAGGCTTGCTGCCTGCTGCCTTGGCCTCCACCAGGTCCAGGCAAGGCTGAGGGAGGTCTGCAACCTGAACTTGGCCGGGACATCTGGAAATGGCAGAAGGGAAGTCATTAGCAGCCTGACTAGGGAACGGGGCGCCGGCACCCTATCACCCTGTCCTGCACCACCTGCGCTAGACACGCTCAGGCTCTGGTTCATCATCTTCCTCATCTTCATCTTCATCGTCCTCAGTGCAGGCCTTGTCCAGTGGTGCGTCCCCGTCACGGGCCAGCTCCTCCACGTGGGCCAGCATGTCGGCCATCAGCGCCTCTTCCAGGCGTTTGCGCACCTGCTGCACCAGCTCCTCCTGCTTCCTGGGGACATACACTCTGACAGGGCACACGGGCACGGGCGTGCCACCACCAACCCTTCCAGAAACTCCACACAGCTTCCCCATCAGCTCAAGCCACGGCTGGTCTAACATTTTCAGCTTCTCACATCTAAGCTACGTGGAAGCCACAGGCTACAGTCAGCTGCAGGCCCACGTCCACACAGAGCGGCAAGTGCTGGACCTTGGAGCCACTATGGGACCCAAATCTAGTTCCACAGGGTCCTGTCTGTCCTGACCCACCCTGGTGTGAGGCAGGAAACCCAGGCAAGCTCTTCAAGGTCCAGGGCCTCTTGTCCTGAAGTCTTGCCCCAGGGGATCAAAGCCACGTAAAGTCCTCCACTTCCCTGGCCATTACCAGCCAAGCCTCGAACCCTTCCTGAGGGTTGTACTCAGGCCCAGCCCCGCCCCACCCAGCTTGTCAGTTTCTTGATTCTCCCAGGCCTGTGGTAGTCATGGTTACTGAGCCAAGATTAAACCTCACTGTCTTACCCAGGTCCCACCTGACCCCAGCCATTCTAGCACATTCCTGTGCTAGAACCGAGGAAGTTGCTGGTCTGCCCTGCATCCCCGCCATGACTAACTGTGAAAATTGGGGGTGGTGGTGTAAGGGCCACCAGTTACCTGATGTCGTCATCAGTCACCATGAAAGCTTTGCACAGTGGCTGCGCAGTGTTCAGCCACACACCAGGATTCTTCTCCACGGCTGCAGAGAGCTGGCCTGTGATGGGTAGGGTGCTGGTGTGCAGTGCACTGGCGATGGCGGACAGCAGCGTTTCATCTGTGCAGCCCGGGCCCACCCCTGCGGAAGGACAGTGTGGGCAGGATCACCTCACAGGCTAGCCTCTGTCAGAAGACAAGAAGGCAATCCAGAGGCCCCACCAACAAAGCCTGTATCCCCAGGCAAAGGCTTCTGAGCCTGAGGCATGCCAGGGTCCCACAGAGTCTAGAGGGATGGCTAGCACACAGTGCTTACTATTATTATTCCAGAGGACCCGGAAGTACTTCACAGCACCCACATCAGTGCTCACAACACACTATCTCCAGTCGCCGGGTATCTGATGCCTTCAGGCCTCCGTTATTTCGTGCATGCATATGGTACAAATAAACCCGCACAGGCACACACACACACACAATCTTTAAATAAACAAAACAAAAAACCTCACCCATTTTATCAACGTCCAGAGGGCAGCGGCTACCCGCCCCAGCTTACCCTGCAGGCCCTTGGGCAGGTCCATGGTTCTGACAAGCTCCTCGGCGATGTCAAAGGCGCTCAAGCCACTCAGTTTCTTCTCCCAGAACAGCTTTAGGGAGAGAGGCAAGGTTACAGGAAGCAGAGGTAGGCGGAGCCCTGCCTTGACCCCACCCATCCAGACCAGCCTTCAGGGGCCCTAGAGGTGTTTACAAATAGGGCTGAAAAACAGAGAGGAGCCTAGGCTTTTATTACGCTGTTTTGTTTTGTCTTTTTTAAAGAGGCTTTCTTACTGTGCTTAGCCCGTGTGGTTCTCTCTAAAGAGTAAATGCGATCTTAGCCGGGGTTGCAGCTCTGGGGCAGGGCGCTTGCCTTTCTCGCTCATCATTGGCTCCCTCCACCCCTAAAGGAGGAGCTTTAGTACGAAAACTCGAGGTTTCCAACAAGGGTGAGCCTCACCTGCCTCGGCTGGTCCACCGCCTTCTGTGGGTCGCTCTTCACCTTATTGCTGGGGTGGTTGGTGATCTTTGTCACGGGTTGCTTGAAGATGGATGCAGTCTGCCGTACAGGCAGTGCGGTGTTCAGGTCAGGCTTGCCCTGGGGGGAGAAGACTCTGCAGCGGGCCGCTCCGACCAGGGTCCATGGAGGGTTGGAGGGGGCAGGGAGGCGTTTAGCCAGAGCCTGAATGGTGTTAGGTGGGCGATCAGGCGGGCAGATCTCCCACCCACCAAACCAAATGCGCGCCATGCTTCTGCCAGTGGAGGTACTGACTCGATGGCGATGGTGGCTAACCCGGGGGCCCGCCCCCTGTCTACGTCACCGTCCTCACCTTGACCTGGTTGGAGGAGTCGTAGCGCACGCGCTGGCGGCTCTTATTCATCTTATTCATCAGCATTTTTCCCGTGCGGAAGTCGAAGGTGCTGAGGTCCATGGAGCCGCCCAGGTAGCGTGCCAGCTGTGGCTTGCTGCGGAACTTCTTCCCGCTGGGGCTGCGGGAGGGAGGTTGATCAGCCCGAGCAGGACCCACCCTCTACCCACCACCCTTGGGAGGGAGTGTTCACCATGCTTCAGGGTTTCAAGAGGTCTTGAGGAAAGCAAGCAGTAAGAACAGCCCTAAAAAGTTGGGCCTTGAGCTAATACATGTGATAAAGCCCAAAGGGGCCTATGAGGGCTTGGAACTGCCTAGGCCAGAAACCAGTTCTTGCTCCCCAGAAATCACCAATACAGGGTTGTATTTATTTGCTTATTTTGGGGACAGGTCTCATGTAGCCCAGACTGGCCTCAAAACTCACTATACAGCCAAGAATTCCTGATCCTGCTGCTTCCAGCTCCTGAGTGGCCATCGCCTGTTGCTGAAGGTAGGACCCATGACTTCAGGACTACACTGAGTGAACCCCAGCTTTTTTTGATTGGTTTTAAGACAGGGTCTTTTTTTTTTTTTTTGGTTTTTCGAGACAGGGTTTCTCTGTGGTTTTGGAGCCTGTCCTGGAACTAGCTCTTGTAGACCAGGCTGGTCTCGAACTCAGAGATCCGCCTGCCTCTGCCTCCCAAGTGCTGGGATTAAAGGTGTGTGCCACCACCGCCCAGCTTTAAGACAGGGTCTTACGTACTTCAGACTAGCCTTAAACTTGCTGCCATCAACTCCCAAGTGTGGGAATGGCACGCGTGTACGGGCATGTTCTCCTGAGCCCATGCACACAGGACAGGGGTAGGTCTGACAACCCCTAACTGCCCCGGCTAAATTCTGTGTCTTCTGGAAAGTGGATCCCACCCAACCTCGTGCTAAACACTCACAGAGTCAGAAGATGGGGGCAGCCTGTGTAGTCCCAGATGCATAGCTCACCGCACGCTGGAGCGATACTCAGCCAGGAAAAGGAGCAAAGCTTTGACATACAATATGCAGGAGCTCTGAGGACATCATACTCAGGCATAAAAGGCCACACCATGGGGGGGGACCCCATGGATAGGGAACGTTCCAGAACAAGTAGATTTGTTAGGGCTAGAAATGTTCTGGGATTGGTCTTACAGTTGCATAATCTTTGTTATCAGTAAAGTCAGAAATGGTGACAGGCTGGCTGTGGCACAGTGGTGAGCGTGCACTAGTGAGTGCTCTAGCGTGTGTGCAGCTCTGGGTCCAACCAGTCTCAGCCCCGCAGCTGCAGGGAGCCTCTGCAGGCACAGGGAGCCTCTGGTAGGACTGCTTGGCACTCGGGCAGTTGCTACATTTCACTGGCAATCACTGTAACTCTTTATAGCTCAGATAGTGTTGTCTGTTGGGAACCTCGTGCATGTGACTGTCCTGCCCAAACAGACAATGCCCCAGGTATACTCAGGATCCTAGAGCCCTTGGAATCCTCTGCCAGGAGAGATTCCCCAGTGTGAGGAAATCACAGCAACAGCTGGCCGGCGGCTTGGCATGTTACCAGTCTGCAAATCCCAGCATGAGGCATCCTAGCCCATACTGCCTGGAATCCCAAAACCACTGGGTTAGCTAGCACTGAGCCCACATAATGTACCAAGCTTCAGATCCAATCTTGTGGACCCTACCCAGGCTCAGGACTTTGATTGGCAGCTGCTTAAGGGGTGGGAGGGAGCACGGGGTAGTGTAAGGCGAAGGCTTCCTGATCCTGACTGCACTCATTTAAAAATGATAAATGTTCCACAATCATATTTGATGGTGACCCCACCTGTCTGAGCATGCTAAAAGCCCACTGCCTCTTAATGAGCGAATCTGGCATACAGGTCAAAACATATCAACAAACCAGGCAGGGTGGCACATGCCTCTCATTTGAGGCTGAGGAAGGAGAGTCCCCAAGTTCCAGGCCAGTCTGAGCTACACAGCAAGATCCTGTCTCAAAAATACAAAAGAAACTCAAGTCAGAATGGCTGTGGCAGCGACTTCCCATGTGGGTACGCCCTGGTAACACACTGTTCCTGAGCGTGGCTCTGCAGATCCCAACACAGAAGTCTATTGAGAGCTTACCGAGGGAAAATGTACTGAACCCACCGACCGGGCAGCTCGAGCTTGCCCTCAGCAGGCAGTGTAGACCTGCAGTAACACCAGGACAGGGTTCCAGGCCTAAGAGTTCACATGGTGTCCGGCTGTGTGAGGAACCGGGCAGAATCGTGACAGTGATGATGTTATGCACAAATGAGTTGGATGACATTTGTAGCTATCCTGGGGCAAAGGAGGACGAGACAAGGAGGATAACTACAGCCTGGGGACAAGGTGGCTTTGGACCACCTCCCAAAAGAGGAGGGGCACAGGTCCCAACAAGCACCAGTTATGTTTCTCACCACTCAGTGCTTTAGACAGAGGTGGTGACAGCTCAGCTCTCTAGCGGCAAGGCCGGCTGCAGGCTGAGGAGAATTTTGAGTGCTCCAGGAAGAAGGTAGCAGACTTGAGATCGTGGCTTAAAGGACTCCAGAAGACAGAACCCCCGGGGTTAACAAGCTCCAACAAGGCTGGGCAAGTCAGGGAGAAGGGGGCGGGGCCGCATGCACATGTGACCTGGAGACACCATTTGCAGCCCCCCTCAGACCTCTGTGAACCAAGGGCCTTCTTCATTTCAACCCAAAGGGAACCTGAGTTGGTTCTGGTTCCAACCTTATCTAAACCCGTGACTGTACAAGAGCAAGGGGCCAGCCGAGTCTCCGCACAAAGCACCCATGCAATCCTGACTGAAATGGGGGAAGGGGCCAGTTGCATGCCTGAGGCCCAGGGTTTTCACTACCGCAAAAAAAAAAAAAAAAAAAAAAAAGAAAAAAAAAAAGCCGTGGGTTGCAAGGCAGCCTGGTTTCCGTAGACTACTACCTAGACACTGCATCAAAAAAAAAAAAAAAAGTCTTGGACACAAAAGCAACAAAGGCTAAATGTTCACAGTACTCAGAAGTCACTATGGCAGATGTTACTTCTGGGGGAACGAGTAAGAGATGGCTTTAGAAGAACCACAAAAATGACATTTAGAAAGAAAAAGGCAAAAATACATAGCTGAGGGGAACCAGGCCACCTGGAGCAGTTCGCCCTGCTCCCCGGAACCCCGCTATGGTACCCGCGAATTCCCCTCAAGGGTCAAAGGGTCAGCCCAGCCCCCTCCCACCCCTGCTTCCCAGCGGCGTCTGGCCAAGGCCGGGCGCCCCTAGCCCGGCGTGCACGGTCCCGGACTCCGCAGAGGACAAAAGCTCGCGCCACAGGAGGGCGCGAAGCCGCGAGGCTGCAGTCGCGGGCGGCGCGCACGCGTACTGGGCCAGCGAAAGCCCCGCGTGGCGCACACGTGCTGAGTGACTGCAGCGCGGAGAGGCCCTCACGAACAGGAGGGCAGGCGCTGGGTCGGACGCACGCGCACTGAGCGGCGAGCCCAGGCTGGCGCGTGCGCACTGGCCACGTCTAGCACGTAGGACGCACTCTCGCACGCACGTCGCCCGGCCCAGACCGCGGCCCGCAGTAGGGGCGCCCAGGCCGCCGCAGAGGCCGCTGGGAGGCGCCCGTTGGGGCCCTGCGCGGCCGGCGCGCTCATTCACCTATAGTAAAAGACATCCCTGTGGCCGGCCGACAGCCCCGACCTCCTGGGCACTTCTTCCCTTTCCCAGCCCTGCGGGAGCGCCGGGCACTCCCACCTCTTCCGCTCCATCGCGCCCCGGCTCTCCGCCCGCCTCGGGGCCCGCCGTCGCCGATGCCGCCGCCGCTGCAAGTCGCGACCCCCAGGCTCGTCGCCGCCTCGGTTGCCTCCGCCGGCACCGCCGCTCGCCGCGGCTGTTCCGACCCGCGGGCCTCCGCCCTCCGCCCCCAGCCGGGCGCGCGCCGGCTTTGCCACCCGCTCGGCCCCCTCCCCGCGCTTCCCAGCCCCCGCTAGGGGGGGCCGCTCCGCCCACCCGCCCGCGCGTGGGGCGCGTCTGCGCAGCCGCAGCCTCGGCCACGTCCCCACGCGCTCGCAAGGCCCGCCCCGCGGCGGTGAGGCCAATGGGATCAGCCCGGGCGCCTCCGCGCCGAGCCGCCCTCGGGCCCCGCCCAGCTGCATTGGCAGGACACGCCCCGTGGCGGCGAGACCAATCGGCGGGGACAGCCAATCAGCGTGACGAAGGCGGGACCGCGCCCGCGCTTGCGCTCTGAACGCCTTAGGCGTCCTGCACCTACCTAGTCCCTTCCATGCTGCAACCGTTTCCGCCAGGCGGGCTGTCCAGGGGTCGCGCTCGCCTGCACCTGCGTAGTGTGCTTTTGGCGGGACTCCTATCTGTCTCTTGGCCATTGTGGCTGTGATCTGGTGCAACGCCAATCCAGTCCTGCTTACCTTGCGGCTCCTGCCCCAGCCTCTACACTAAACGTTTGGTTGACAGGCGAGCACCACCACACCCGGCTCCAAAAACTGTTTTTTAAGTTTATTCTTGCCGGGCGGTGCTAGCCCTCGGGAAACAGGGTTAGGCCGATCTGTGCGAGTCTGAGGCTAGCCTGGCCTACATAGTGAGTTCCAGGACAGATAGACCCTGTCTCAAAAAATAATTGTACTTTGCCTGTCCAGAAACATCTGATTTTCCCAGGCGAGTCTCTCAACCTGTAGCTCACCGTTTGCCTAAACTGGCTGGCCAGGGAGGTTCCCTGCTGGGCTTCCTGTGGGTGCTGACAATGTTCTCATGTTTGCGTGGCAAGCAGGTTACTGCCTCCTGCATTATTTTTTAAAACTAATAAGGCCTCTTAAGTAGCCCAGGGCGTTTCCAACCTTACAGACCTTGGGATGGCAGGTGTGTGCCACCACACTCAGAGCCTCGTCCTGTCCCCAGCCTGGTTTGGGACAGGCTCTCCCCCCATCGTACCTCAGCCTTCCAAGCATGGAAGACACAGCTTGACCACCCCTGAAGTCAAAGGTCACTCAAGCTGGCTTTAACTCCAGTCCCCCTGCTTGAGCACCCTGCACAGCTGGGATGCCAGGCCTGCATCACCAGGCCTAGGTGGGTTGTTTTTATTAAAGATTTATGTGTATGGATATTCTGCCTACATGTCCGTCTGTGCATCATGTGTGTCTGGTGCTCAGAGGCCAGGGGGGCAGGGAGCTCCTGAGCCTGGAGCACCGTGAAGTGCTGAGAATAGGTGTTGGGTGTCCCACAAGAACAAGTGCTCTTTACCACCCACCTTTTTTGAGACCAGGTCTCAAGTAGCACAGGCTGGCCTCTCCATGTATTAGACAGGTGGGTGCACTGTACTCAGGACTCTGAGACAAAGTCAGCGCACAGCCAACTCTATCGGGAACCCACAGGAAATAAAATACTTAGGTGAAAATGTGTACCATCGTGCCAGGACTGGAGCGTCCTTGGTTCAGCTCTGTGTTACCATACAGGAAGCCCTAGGAGCCATTCTCCCCCCCACAAACGCAGGCATGGCGGTCACACCTGTCACCCCCGCACTTGTAAAGTGGAGACAGTCAGGTAAGTTTAAGGTCAGCCTTGGGTACATATTGAGTTTGGGGCCAGCCTAGGCTACCTAAGACCCTGTTTCAAAAACAAACTAAACCTGAAGGAAGAAGCCCTACTATGCTGGGTGTGGTGGCCACAGGGGCCCTGAACACTAATTTAAAAGCCATTAAAATAGAGAGTGACTTGTTGGGCAGCCCGGAGAACAAACTGTGCTTTTCCATCTAGAAGCTCCTTAAGTGTGGTGGGATTTCTGCTTGCCAGCTCTCTAAATGCTGGGTGCTGAAAGGACCCTTGCAGTGGGGAAGCCTTGAGGACGAGGGGGAACCAGGCAGAGGGCACGAGAAGACCGAGCGTCGGAAGTGTGAGAACAAGGTTTAATGTACACCCATCAAGGCAGCCCAAGTGTGCATCTGCGCAGAGGCTCCCCGGGAGCTGCGGGACTTGGCCATGTCCAGCTTCCTCAGCATCCTTCACGAAGCTGAACTGTTCCTGAGACAGCAGGTGTGAGCCTGGGGAAGGGGACGACAACAGGTGTGAGCCTGGGGAAGGGGAAGAGGTCAGGTGAGCTGACAGCAGGTGTGAGCCTGGGGAAGGGGACAACAGGTGAGCTGACAGCAGGTGTGAGCCTGGGGAAAGGGACGACAACAGGTGAGCTGACAGCAGGTGTGAGCCTGGGGAAGGGGATGACAACAGGTGAGCTGACAGCAGGTGTGAGCCTGGGGAAGGGGAGGTCAGGTGAGCTGACAGCAGGTGTGAGCCTGGGGAAGGGGACGACAACAGGTGTGAGCCTGGGGAAGGGGAAGAGGTCAGGTGAGCTGACAGCAGGTGTGAGCCTGGGGAAGGGGACAACAGGTGAGCTGACAGCAGGTGTGAGCCTGGGGAAAGGGACGACAACAGGTGAGCTGACAGCAGGTGTGAGCCTGGGGAAGGGGATGACAACAGGTGAGCTGNAAGAGGACGAGGTCAGGTGAGCTGACAGCAGGTGTGAGCCTGGGGAAGGGGAGGAGGTCAGGTGAGCTGACTGCAGGTGTGAGCCTGGGGAAGGGGACATCGGGTGAGCTGACAGCAGGTGCGAGCCTGCGGAAGGGGACTACGTCAGCTGAGCCGAGCGTATAGGGAGCCAGCCCAGGGGCCCAGAGCTCTGTGAATGACCCCAACAGTGTCACTGAGCTGTAAGGTGAGGAAAGAGGACTAGGGACGTGATCAGTAGGTAAGGTGTCTGCCATAGGATGTGGACCTGACAGTCCAGAAAACCCAGATGGTTGGCTGCTGTAGCCAATCAGAGAGTAAGGTACAGATGACACGCATAGGTTCAGTTCCCAGCACCACAGAGAAGCTCATAACCACCAGGGACTCCAAGCCAGGGGTGCTGGAGTCCTCTTCTGGTCTCTGTGGACATGCATGCACACATACACACCTTGCAAAAAATGAAGTAGTCAGAGCAGGTGCCAGGACAGGCTCCAAACCCTGTCTCGGGGGAAAAAAGTTTGAAAAAGTAGAGAGGCAGGGAGATGGCCCAGTGAGAGGAGTCTGCTGTGCAAGAATGAGGAACTGAGTTCGAATCTCTGGTCCCTCATGAAAGCCAGGCACTGCTGTGCATGCCTGTAGCCCAGCACTTGGGAGAGAGATGGCACCAGACAAGCAGATTCCGGGGAGCTCCTGGTTGGCCAGATAACCTAGCCAAAGTGGGGGGCTCAGGTTCAGTACCCATCTCAATTCCTGGCCTTCATACCAGTGTGTGCACACATGTAAGTGTACACGTACACACACACACAAGTGGTCCACACAGGACTGCCTTGTGGGCATCAAACTTTCAACATAAGCAAAATAGCCAGTTTGCCGTGGCTCGATGAAGACAGTGTTGCATACCCTCAGCCTATCCCAAGAGGCCTGGGGCAAGGGACTGCCTCGGGCACCAGCTCCGAGCTAGGCCGCTAGCCAGTTCAGCAGCTGAGGGAGTCCTGGGTGTGGGAAGGTCTGAGGGATCCCCCGCTCTACCTCTTGGCTACCCCAGAACCCCCACCCCACAGCAATCAGGCCCAACACTCAGACTCACCAGGGAGATCCTGAGTGTGACGGGGTTTTCCTAATTATCCTTCTTAAACTTGCCATTGATGTAAGGTACCCAGTCCAGGATCAAACGCCAGTCTGTGGCCCACACCAGCCCCACGGCACCCACGGCACCCCACATGCTGGCAGTGGGGATCCTGGAGGGACAGAGGCAGTTAGACGAGAACACCCCACGCTGATGTCAGTCAAGGGCTTTCCCAGTGCTCGCCTACAGGGCACTCGGGAGGCTGAGGCAGGTGGATCTCTGAGTTCAAGGCCGCCCTGGTCTTCTAGGGCAGGCTCCAAAACTCCAAAAGTCATAGCTATACAGAGAAACCATAAAAACAAAACAAACAAAACAAAAAGAACTTGGGTTCTGGTCACCGGGCGGTGGTGGCCCACGCCTTTAATCCCAGCACTCGGGAGGCGGGAGGCGGGAGGTAGAGGCAGGCGGATCTCTGTGAGTTCGAGACCAGCCTGGTCTACAAGAGCTAGTTCCAGGACAGGCTCCAAAACCTCAGAGAAACCCTGTCTCGAAAAAACCAAAAAAAAAAAAAAAAAAAAAAAAAAAAA
>NW_026068096.1:1360727-1389303 GCF_014885135.2 Alexandromys fortis | reverse complement strand
TGGGCTGGAGAAATGGCTCAGTGGTTAAGAGCATTGCCTGCTCTTCCAAAGGTCCTGAGTTCAATTCCCAGCAACCACATGGTGGCTCACAACCATCTGTAAAAGAGGTCTGGCGCCCTCTTCTGGCCCTCAGGCATACAGACAGAATATTGTATACATAATAAATAAATAAATAAATATTAAAAAAAAAAAAGATAACACTCTTTACTGTTTTTCAGATGGGTGCCTCCTACATCCAGGGCTTCCTCATCCTCTTGCCTCCACCTTCTAAGTGTTGGGCCTGTGCCACCAGGCCCGGTACAGGCAGGCAGTGCTGGAGGTGGAACCCCAGGGCCTTCTAGAAGAGCAGGTTAACCACTGAGCCACAGCCCTGCCCTTCACCAATTTAAACCGAAGGAAACAGGCCACACAGGTAAGGGACTTGTGCAGAGGCGCCAAGGGGAAAGACTCTGAGGTACCCTCCACTTGCTCGGGCATTTCTTACAGGACACCTTGGGTTCCCGTGGTTGGCACACAGGCAGGCTCTCGCTGGTCACCCTTTCCACCTGAGTTCCTATCCTGGCTGACCTCCCAGAATGGGCATATCAAAACTTCTCAGTAAGCTCCCTGACCACACACCAGACTGGCAGGAGGAAGGTGGGAACATCCTCAGATACACATCCCCAGGAAGCATTTTGAGACTGTCCCACCTGGATGGAGGAATACAGAGGCCCATAGGAAGGTCAGTCCCTTGTCCCCCACCTTTGAAGTGTGTCTAGTGGTTAGCGACTGGCTCGTGGGTGCCTGGCCTGCTCTGGACTCCTTCCTGGATCCCATAGCTCCCATGGCTCTCCCTGGGGGCTGCGGATTCTATTCTGCCACTGTCCTTAGCCCACAGTGCTGGGATCTCAGGGGTGGACTTCGCTACAGCTGTGTTAACCCCAGAACGAGGAGGACATAGACATAGGAGGGAAAGGCTCACCGCTGAGCTACTCAGCCTAATAGGTTAAGCTCCCTGTTCAGGCAAAGACCTTGTCTCCAAAACTAAGGTGGGGGCAGGGGAGGAGGCTCGGCGCACCAGCTGCTCCTGCAGAGGACCCAGGTTTGGGTCCCAGCGCCCATGTGCCTGCTGACAACAACTCAGAACTCCAGTGCTGTCTGCACACACATGGTGCACACATGAACAGACAAGCAAAAAAAAAACATACACTTTAAAACTAAAACAAAAATTAAGTTGGGTAGCCATGCCTTTAATCCTTGCAAGCATCTGGAGTGGAGTTCAAGGCTATCCTTGATTACAGAGCATTCCAAAGACCAGAGAGAGAGAGAGAGAGAGAGAGAGAGAGAGAGAGAGAGAGAGAGAGAGACACACAGACAGACACACAGACGACACTGGGCTGGTTGGTGGTGGCGCATGCCCTTAATCACAGCAGCAGGGAGGCAGAGGCAGGCGATCTCTGAGTTCAAGACCAGCCTGGTCTACAGAGGGAGTTCCAGGACAGCCTGGGCTATTATACAGAGGAACCAGGTTCAAAAACAAAAACCCCAAAACCAAACCCAGTAAGGTAGAGGGGCTCAGTGGTAAGGTGCTTGCCACGCAGTCTGGGAATTTGACTCTTCTAACACTCTGCAGCTGTGTAAAGTGACAGCCCTCTAACTGCAGTTCAGGGAGCCCGACGGTTATGCAGGCCGTCAGGGAATCCAGGGCTCCATGCATGTACTAGCTGATTATCAACTGAGCCACCCTCAGTCCCTCTTCTGCTGTCTTGCAGCTGGCAACAGGACTCGTGGGTGTTTGGGCTGAAGACAGGTTGATTGCCATGCATACAGCAGAGGGGATGAGCCCTCACTGCCTGCCAGTGACCCAGGCTGTGTTCCCTCCAATCCAGCTGTTCCAGAGGTGCAGAGTCTGCAGGCCAAAGTGGTGGATAAGGTTTACCATAACAAGGTGTAACCATGGTTCCCAACAAATTTTCCTCACTGGAGATTTTTGGGGCTTCCAAAGGGACCAAAGTCAGCATGGAGCAGGTGTAAACTGTTGTAGGGGTACTTGGTGGTCCCAACACCCCCCACCCCAGAGGCTAGGATAGGAAATGACGATGCCAGGATCTGAAAAATGGGTGAAGATACTTTGGAGGGTACCTGCAGCCACTCTACCGAGATAGGGAAGCCAAAGCCTGCACCATCCGCCAAAGAGCCAGCTGTGGCTGTGTGTATGGCAGCTAAGTACAGGTAGCTTTGTATCTCAACTAACCACCTGTGGGAGATCACTTGACTGGACCCTAACCTGGCCACACCTTCTGGTGGCAGCCTGCATAAAAGGGCACAGAAGGAATCGTTTGCTCTCTGCCTGCTTGCCCTCTCCCTGGCCGGTTCGTCTACCCTGCGGCTGAGGCACTCCTTCCCTGGTGAGAGCCCACTTCTTCAGGATCCCAGCGCTGGATTGGGACTGCTGAGACATCCTGCTTCGGGACTAGGACAACCCAGGTCACAGCCCGTAAGCCACACTAATACTCATCAATTCCGTCCCTTTAGAGACCCCACAACTCGTCACCCAAGCATTCAGGGCAGTGAGGAAAGAGTGTGAGCCTTTAAGAGAGGCAGAGACCACGGTTCCGCTGCTGAGCACACGCCGGGCACAAATAGGCCCTGGGCTCACGTGCAGTGGGAACGGGGTGACCCTTTGATCAACACTGGGTCTTTTAAATGCTACTTTAATAACCTTGCAGACCATGAAACATGACGCTGAGTCCTAGAAACAGCAATAGACAGGAGACTTTTATACAAAAATTTGTTGCTTACAAAACATATGCAAAAGAAAGCTAAAAGAAATAATAAGACACAGAAGGCCTCGTTCTTGCTAAGTTTTGTCTACATTAAAAAAAAATCTGATAACTAATGTTCTTTTATTCTCCTTAAAAAAAAAAATGCTTAGGCACGATGTGCTGGTGGCTCTGAACTAGAACCAGTCCCCGGCCGCCCCTGCCAGGGTGCGGTCCAATCCTTCCTTCGTCCACAGTTAAGGCATCTTTTTTCTTTTCTGAAAAGTGAGCATGCTGCTTTTGTTTCCAGTTTCGGTTAATGGATGGGGGAGCGCTCCCGTCAGCTTGGTTCCTGGGGCCAGGACACAGGGCAGCCATGGAGCCCCGAGGCCCCGCAGCGTCTGTGGAGCCTTGCTGCTGCCGTGATGAGCCGGAGCCCTCTGCCACGCCTGGTGCACTTCGGGCGGAGTGTGGTGGTCCCTGGTCCCACGGAGATCCATGCATTGGCTCACAGGTGCCCGGGTGGGTTGTGAGCCTCACCCAGGCCAGGGTGGGTGGCCGACAGCGCCAGCTGGGGATCCCCGACCACGCCAGACACCTTCTCCTCCTCCCGTCGCTTCAAGCAGGCTGCTTTGGGGTTCAGGTTGCGTTCTGGGGGGAGTGGAGGAGAGCGCAGTGGGAGACTGTCCACAGTTGGGGACAGGGAGGGTTGGGATTGTGCTGTGGCCACCCCTGGCCAGCAACAAGCCAGGGCAGAGCAGGATGGGGCGGGCGCAGCCTACCTCGCACCTGCTGCTCCAGGCCCAGGATAACCTGCACCGCCTGCTGCAGGATCAGCAGCTTGGTCTGCGCCTTATCCGACTTGAGGTGTAGCTGGCACATGCGGCCCAGCTCCCGGAAGGCCTCGTTAATGTCCCGCACGCGCACCCGCTCCCGTGCGTTATTGGCCATACGCCTCTCCCGGTCCCTCAGGTCCTTCTCCTCCAGGGACAGCACCTCGTCCGTACTGCTGGGTCACAGCACCGAGCCTCCGTCAGGGGGGGGGGGGCGGGCCGCTGCACGCTGTGTGCTAATGTGAGTGACACGGGTGCAGCCAGTGTTGGGGAATGTGCGTGGTAAGGAGTGGTGGCAGCTCTTCAATGTGGTCAACCCCAAAGGGCGTCTGTCTCTGGGAGGCCAGGTGGTCACTTTGGGAAGGACAGAGGCCTTTACTCTCCCCTAACACATGTGGAGGAAGGTGGGACCTGACAGGGCAGTGGCTTCTTAGCTGTCCTTGTCCCTGCTCATGGCTCTGGGTGACAGGATTCAGGGCTGGGCTGAGGCCTAGAAGGCTCATGGAAACAAACAGCACTCAGGCCTGAGCCCCGTACCCCAGAGCCATGGCCACCCTAGCTGGGCCAGGAGCAGTGCTCATCTCCACTGTGGACACCATGGCGGCAGCTCCAAATGCCCGAGCACAAGGCTGAGACCCTGTCCTGCCTGAGCTGAGCCCATGCCTCAGTCTCCCCTTAGGGGTGCAGACGGCAGTCACCTAGGCTGTGAAGGCCAGCACGCGCCCTTTGCGGCTCATGCCCCTGCTGCCCACGATGGACCATATCCCTCTGGGTGGCGGTAGTGGCCCCAGACCTCAGGACAAGCGCGCAGACCAAACTGCATGTGGGCACAGAGGCTGTGTGCCCAATGAACCCTTTCCTTCCCAAGGCCATGCAGGGCCTTATGGGACAAAAGGCCCCGAGGTGGCGGTGTGGCCAGCCCTGTCCACAGGGCGGCAGGTGCGAGGTGCAGGGCGGCAGGTGGCAAGCAAAGGCAGGGGACAGCAGGGCAGAGGGCAGAGCGTGAGAGACAGAGCAGATGAGGCGGACTTGTGGGACACAGGGTGGACCACACGCTCTGCCACCACAGACACAGAGACCTTGGAACAAGGAGAAAGTGGAGCCGGCTCGGCAGAGCCCACGCTGCAGGAGAGAAAGTGTTAACGGCGGCAGCCAGGGCAGTGCAGGTTAAGGAAGCGGAAGGGGCCAAGCTGAAGTCCTCCCTCACCAGCTCTGGGGCAGGTGGATGGGGAAACTGAGTCAGGGAGAAGATGCTCTCAGAGAGGTTGGTTGGGTCCCTGGCAAAGTGAACAGGGATGGGACCTCTGGGTCCTTGGGGAGTGGGAGTCACTGGACCCTAACAGCCAGGCTCTGGGATAAGGCCGGGCCAGCAAGCGTCTTGGATGGGACAATTTGACAGAAGTCCTCAGGCCAGTGGGGCCAGGGTGGCAAAGTCAGTCAGTCAAGAGGTGACACACTATAGGGAAGGAGCGTTAGGGACAGGGATGGAGGGTGGCCAGTGTGGGGACAGTCAACCCGGAGGACTAGCAGAAGGAACCACCTGTGGTGGGGTAGTAACGCAGGGACAGAGTCCTGCAGGGGCAGTTGGGGTGGTGCCAGTGTGGGTGAATGGTGTTGGGGAGTCAGCATGTGAGAAAACCCATGTGAGGGATCAGCAGGCATGGACAGTCGAGGTGTGAGCAAGTCAGGATGAGAACAGTCAGTGTGTGGAGAGCAGTCATACGGGGAACAGCTGATTTGGAAAGCGTAGTGATGCCAGTGAGGGCAGTGGGGAGTCATCAGTGGGGGGAGGGGTCAGGGAGGATGGAGTCAGGGAGGATGGAGTCAGTCGGTGAGGATGGGGTCAGTGGGTGTGGGGTCAGTTGGTGAGGATGGGGTCAGTTGGTGAGGATGGGGTCAGTGGGTGTGGGGACAGTTGGTGAGGATGGGGTCAGTTGGTGAGGATGGGGTCAGTGGGTGTGGGGACAGTTGGTGTAAGCTGAGGGTGAGGGCTGGTCACTGGAGCAACAGTGTGGAGAATTGAGCAGGGACAGTCAGCGCTGGAAGTCAGTACAGAGAACAGCCTGCAGAGAACCCTATCCGGGACCAGAGGGTGTGCAGGTTGGTTGTGAGGGACAGTCACTGTACTCTGGCTGGGGTAGCAGGAAGGGGAGCGTCGCGGAGGCGCAGGGCGCGGGCCGCCCACTGACCTCGCACCTGCTGCTCCAGGCTGAGGATGACGGCCACGGCCTGGTGCAGGATGAGCAGTTTGGTCTGCGGCTTCTCGCTGCTGAGGTGCAGCTGGCACATGCGGCCCAGCTCCTTAAAGGCCTCATTGATGTCGCGGACCCGCAGGCGCTCGCGGGCATTATTGGCCACCCGGCGCTCCTTCTCCCGCTCGGCCTTCTGCTCTGGGGGGAGAAGGTCGTCCTCGTCCTCGTCTGGGCTACGGAGGAGGGGAGCCAGGGGCCAGAGGGAGACAGTGAGGTGATGTGGTGGCCTGCAGGGGCCTCCTGGGGTCTGTGTGCATGTGTGATGTATGTGCGTGTGTGGCGTGTGATGTGTGCGAGGCCTGAGGGGAGGGGTTTGGCACCTGGTGCGCGTGCGTGGGGCCTTCAGGTCCTTCTTGTCCTCCTCGGCGTCGGCCACTGATGCATTCTCCTCGTCGTCCTTCTCCTCACGCTTGATCTCACTGACTCCTGCCGTGGCGCCTGCCCTCCCGAGTCCTGCAATAAAGCCTGGGATGAGTGGTGGCAGCAGCCACCAAGCTCACCTGAGGGGCCCTTTGCCAGGGCGCAGCTGATTTGTGGGGACATAAATAAGATGGAAATAAAACAAGCCACCAAGACTGCTGCCTCAGGCCAAGGTTAGAGGGGCTCCCTCCCCACTCAAGATCTAGTCTGATGCTGAAGCCAGACTAGATCAAGTCCCACACCACACGCAGCACCAAAGACAGAGACCCGCACTGCACGCAGCAGTGGAGACAGAAACCTGCACTGTGAACTCCAGAGTGGGACATTTCTGCCCTGTCCTCCACTGGCCAAATGCTCTCCACAGCCCACAGGGTCCACTGCCTGCTGTAGTCTTAGTGGCTTCTTCCATCCCTCTTGCCCTGCCTCCAACCCATCAGGCCCCATCCTGCCCTGGGGCCTTTGCAGTCTTGCTGGAGCCTCTCTCCCTCTGTCAGCTCCTGGACTCAGCAGAACGGTCACCCTAAGACACCATCCCATTTCCCTTCCTCTTGCCCTAAACTTTGCCCTGCTGGCCTGGCCCTGATATCCCCTAAAACTGTTACAAGGGAACTGTCCCCATGACCCTGCTGACACACACTATGGAAATCACACCCGTCCTAGGCCCTCATCTGAGAAGCAGGCACCCTCCCTGTCAAAGGAATCAGCCTGGCCCTGCTGGGATCCTGGGCCCCACCCTGTGCCTCAGTGTCCCCAGACTGAACCAGACACAATAGTCCCAACCTTGCGAGCAACGATGAGGATCTCGACGATCTTGGCCCCTTGGTGGGTCTGACAGTCTGCGTGTGCACATGTGTGCATACATGCATGTGCACACACAAGTCACATCTATCAAGTGTCCTGCCCTTGTCACTTAACCCCAAGGTGAGTCTCACTGAACTTGGAAACCCCCCCCCCCCCCCCGATTCCCAGAGATCCTCCTGCCTCCCGCTCCTCAGTGCTGGGTTACAAGGTGCACACTCAGGTGTGAGAACCACCAACTGAACAATGTTTTGAGGCACAGGCTCTCACAAACCTGAGGCTGGCTAACTGCCCAGGGACACACCACTGTGTGTCCAGTTCGGGTCTGCAACCAAATGCTTAAGTTAGACTGAGCCACCCTTCCAGCCTCGAGGGACAGGAATTCTGTCCTTCCCTCGGTGATCAAGCCCAGGACGCTGGGACTCACCACTGTAGGAGTCAGGCGGCCTCTGTGAGAGATCGGAGAGGGAGCTGGGCTGGCTGGGGAGGCTGGCGTGATTATGCAAAAGACTGGCACCGCTGTTGAGGCCATCCTCAGGGTGGCCTCCACTGACCAGGCCCTCGTGCCGCCCGCCCAGTGGCATGGGGCCCGCGAAGCTTGTGGTCAGCGCCCCATGGCCAGGCAGAAGTCCATGGAGATCACTAGCAGTGCCCACAGCGTGGCTGCGAAGGACATGGATAGCCTCATCTAAGCGGTCCTCCATCTTGCTCTGCTGTGTGAGTGGGTAGAGAAGGTCCACTGAGCCCCGGCTAGGCAGCAGGCAACTCATCCCTGCCCCTCCGGCACACTGAATGACTTCTCCCCCAAAAAGGGCTCCATATTCCGATTCTGTGGTGATGGGATTGACTGGCACTTGATACCTGGCCAGCAGGGAGGGGACACTCACCAGGCCGTGGAGACCCCCGTCGTAGCTGGGAGATAAGGCACTGGGGGCTCCTGCCCGGGGCCATTGTGATGTCCCTGGAGGGGAAGGAAAGCCATGAAGGAACCTGGGCAGTGGGACCCAAGGCTGGATGAACTCAAAGATGCTTGACACAGCCACTGCAGACACTGCTCAATCTTTGAACCCCAACTCCTTCCTGCCTGGGGAACATGACCCCTGACCTCAGAGGAGCCAGTCCTGACACAACAGTTACTCTCTGTCCCTCCACACCTGGATCCACTGCTGTGAACTCAAACAAAGGGCAGGTGGTTAGCTCCAGAGGCGACCAGACAGGCCCAGCTGAGGACAGGAGTGGAACTGCTCTGTAGACCAGGCTGGCCTTGAACTCACAGAGATCCACCTGCCTCTGCCTCCTGAGTGGCTGGATCAAGGCATGCACCACCACACCAGGGAGAGTGGTTTTTTTTTTTTTAACCCCTACCTCCCAGGACTTCTAGAGGCTCCTGGCTCCCACCTGACCTCACCTAGTTGATGCCCTGCCACCACCACTACCCACCCCGGCGTGGTGTTCCTCATAAGAGCTGAGCCTGAGGTTAACAACTGGACAAATCACAGGTGGAGGCCCACCTTACCCTCATGCCACCTCACTACCTGGCCAGGACTCCAGCCTGGGGACAGCCCTGAGGTCACGCGTGGTTCCCGTGCCCATCCCATACACACCTGGCAGGCCCTGGGGTGAACCCACAGGCGTTGAGGGGCTAGGTGAGAAATTATTGCTGGAGTGATCTGGGGAGTAGATCTGCAGTGATGGAGACAGAGAAAGGGGCAGTCAGGACCAGGGATCCAGGATGAGGCTACCAAAAGTCCCCCTCTGCCACCACCAGTCCAGGCCCCTGCTCACCGAGGCCAGTGCCTTCCCAAGGGCATCCCCTGAGCTGCTGGCTGTAGTCCCTCGGGTACCTGTTGAGCGAGGCAGGTAAGTCCTGTTCTGGGAGCCTCCATCCTGCGAATGGTGGGACCCTCCCTCTTACGCCACCCGCCACCCCCAGTGTCATGTCTTGCCTAACACTGACACCTGTTCCTTCTCTGCCTCGATTTCCCCCAGAGTCAAGTGGAAGAGCCATTTGTCATCGAGGCCTGCTCCTAATATTCCAGGGTCAATCTGAGGTGCCTCAAGGAGGGGACCATGTTTTCTAGCTCTGGCCCAGCAAGTGTCTCATCTCCATGGAGCCCTGATGTGACCTCTTGGCTCCTACCCGGGCCCAGGAAACACTGGGTTTGACCTCACCCATGAGGCTGTCTGCCCCGCTCACAGGAGGCGTATGGCCAGAAGTGCCACCGTAAGTGCCAGGGGCGGCAGAGAAGCTGGACACAGCTGGTAGTGTGCCGTTGACCTCAGATCCATGCAGCTGGTAGCTCTGAAGGGACAATTAGTAGGTGAGGGGCACGGTGATGGTTGAGGAGTGGGCCGGAGCAGGCAGGTCCCCCGACCACAGCACCTACCATGCGTTCCTGCTGCTGGAGGCCCCCAAAGGCACCGCTGCCCACAGAACTGCTGCCTGGTGCAAGAGGCAGAGGGGATGAGCCATCTCCTAACATGGGCCCAAAGCCTGCTTGGCCGGGGGGACTCCAGAGCTCTGCCGAGGGGTGCAGGCTGCTGTCTGTGTGGAGGAGGAGGATGAGCCTAGGGACCCAGCCCTGCAGAGCATCCCCCCGCCCTCGGGAGCCCCACACACCTGCCACATAGAAGGGGGAAGGGTAGGTGCTGCTGGGGGTCTTGGCAGAGGGGTAGGCTATAGCATCCCTGCTGAAGCTGTCACCTGAGCTGGGTGGATACACCTGCAGAAGGAGGGCAATATTGGAGGAGGGTGTGGAGCCATCTCCCCCAGCCGTACCCTCCAAAATGTCCCCTCCATGCTCAGCTCTTGTCTAGCATGAGCCACTGCTGAAGTCTCCCTGTTCCTCTGGAAACATAGGACCCCTGCTCTCAGAAGCAAAATCCCACCTACCATACCAGCATCAACCCTGACCAGCTGGCAACGGCTGGAACTCTGACAGCTTGAAGAAATGGGGTGTGGGCGGGGGAAGGGGGGATCCTGCCACCAGTGTCTGCCTTGGGACAGGACTCAGGAGGGGATCGGTTGCTCATGCCTGCCCTGGCAGGGGAGCAGGCAGCAAGTCTAAGCTGGCTGCTGGGTTAACTTCCACCTAGCTTAACTGGGTTTTGTTGGTCATAGTCTCTGATCTTAGTTTTGCTCCCTCAATATATGTGTTTCTAGGGAGCCCTGACCTATGCCCTCCACCACTGCTGGCCCCAGTACTAACATCAAAGGAAGCTGCGGGGTTCTGGGGACACAGAGGAAGCAGGGGCCTGAGGCATTAGTATACAAAGTGCACTGTGTAGCACAGGCCAGCCTACAATTTGTGACCTTACCTCCCAAGTGCTGGGGGAGGCGGCCAGGCTGGAGAATCCAGCACACCGCCTTTCTTAAGGTGATTAAATCATAGGCACATGGCACCGTGAACCACCAAGGGCCAGCAGCCATCTGCCAGGGTGGGCAACCAGCCAAACACCAAGCCAGTGGGTGGGAACACTTCCAGCCTTGGCAGGTGGGTGTGGTTGGGAACAGGCGGGACCTGGAGGGACCAGCTCACAGGGATCCCCCATCACCTCCCCCGACCCTACCGTTAGAGGTTACAGGCAGAAAACCACTCCTAAGCTAGAGGGAATGAGGCCTGAGGAAGGACTTCCCTGGGGAACAGTCCACACATGCCAATCCTCTGGTGACCCATGGGATGTGGCCACAGATTCTGGCACGGAGAATCCACCATACACAGTGACTATAGGCTCCAGGCCTGCCCATACTCACAGAGGAGGGAAGACCAGGCGGGACTTTCCGGACCTTCTTAGGCTGCGTATCTGCGGGGAGCAAGAACAGAGGACACACTCCCCACATGTCCTTCTGTGGACACTACTAGGCTGGGGTCAGGACCCAGAAGCGCACACTTCCAACATTTTTTCTTTTACTGTTTGTATTGCACTATATATTTTTTTCGCTCTCCCCCTTCCTTTCCTCGCCCCTTCTACCCTCTCCCATGACCCCCATACTCCTAATTTACACAGGAAATCTTGTCTTCTCTTTTCTATGTAGATCCATGTATGTCTCTCTCAGACTCATAACACAGCCACAAAAACCTGGCGGCGGTGGTGCACACCTTTAATCCTAGCTCTCTGGAGGCAGAGACAGGCAGATCTCTGAGTTCGAGGCCAACCTGGTCTACAGAGTGAGTTCTAGGTTAGCCAGGGCTACATCAAGAAACCCTGTTTCAGAAAACAAATCTAAAAACCCAGAGTCCCACCCACTGGGACTAAGATACAAGAAAACACAGGGGGGGCGCCCTGCACAGAGGCACCAGCATGCCCTGTGGGCGCAAATCAAAGCGAGGCTCAGCGGCACCCAGCCCAGGTGTCAGCCTGTTACACTGCCCCTTACACATGCACGTCCCCAGCTCCAACTCACCCAGGCCACCATCTGCAGCTCTCCGCCGAGGGTTGCTGGGGTATGAGGGGTAATACTGGGAGCCGCTCTTGACACCAGATGGGGACAGTGGTCCAGGGTTGCTGAGGCCCAGCTCGCCTGGCAGGAAGGCAGCCTGGGGGGGATAAGCAACCAGGAAGCTGGGGCTGATGTCTAGACCCAGGCCTGATCCCCACCTGAAGACCCTCCCAGCTGTGAAGATCGATGCTACATGGGCAAGGCCAGCCCCCAGGTTTCGCCGATACACAGCCCCCATGACGTGCCCTCTCCTTAACCATCATGCCATCTCACAGCCACCTCTTGCCAGGGGCACAGGGACCCACGCTGGGGTATGAACCCCGCTGACAGTGGCCTCGTGTAAGCAGCTGAGTTGGGGCACGAGAACCATACCCCGTACAATGCCAACTGTGCTCCTCACATGGGTTAGGGCTACTGAGCGGCTTGGGTACTGGAGAGGTGACGTGAACATGGCCACAGTTGGTGCACAGCCTGGTCCTGGTTGCTGCTTAACAACTGCAGCTCCCCCAGCACAGTCTCAACTCCAAGGGTCACCTTGTAGATCAGGCCAGCTCTGCCCTTCTGCCTCAGTTTACCTGACTCAGTGCTCCAACACTGGTTTCTCTCCCGAAGGTGGCATAGGCGCTCCGCTCACTGCCCTTGCCTGCAAGGGATAGAAGGAAGTCACGAGAGACCCCAGGAGGGTCCTCCAGACAGTGGGGAGTTGTACATGGTGGACCTCTGGCAGGGCCCTGCCTGGACAGCCCAGCCGCCCAGTCCCCCTAGATACAGGAGAGAGGACAAGGGAAACCGAGCAATGGCGGGGCCGACTATCTACACACTTCTCTGTTCTTTTTTTCTTTGTGCAAGATGGGTTGAGGGTTTTGACTGCGTGTATGTCTATATGTCTGTGCACCATGCATGTGCCTGGAAGAGGGGTTCCTTGAGATTGGAAGATTCCTTGGACTGGAGTTATGGTTGCTGTGTGCCACCACACGGGTACCTGGACTGAGCCCAGGTCCTCTGTATGAGCAACAAGCACTCTTAACTGCTGAGCCATCTCTCCAGCCCTGATTGACTTCCTAATCATCCTGCTTCAGCCTCCTGAGTGGTTGGATTCTGAGGGCTGCTGACCCTGCCAGTACTCAGTGCTCCCAGGGTCCACCCTGGGGGGAGAGGGAGATGACACAGGATGGGTTGGAACAGACACAGCTGGCCTCTGTGGGAACTGCCCTCTGGCCCTGCCATCCTGTCAGACAGGACACCCGAGGAAGAGGCAGGAGAAGGAAGCCCAAAAGGGAACATGTACCCCACAACTGCAGAGGCCACGTTGGGCCATGGTGGAAGGAGCTGGGGTCAGGGGTCAGTGCTGACCAATTCCGAATTCTAGAAACATCCCACTCTTGAGTTAAACCTTCACAGTTTTTCAGGCCTCTTGACCCACTGCCTGGTGACTGGTCTCTGTAGTCCCCCAGGAAGCAGGCAAGGCTCACTCTCAGGCAGGGCAGAAGCCAGGGCTGTGACCGCACCCCACTGTGCACAGAGTGGCCACACTCACCTCCAAGCCCAGCTCCTAGAAACGTGGAAGAAGGCAGGCTGCTGTGTGATTCACTGAAGTGGGCGCCTTCACTGTAAGTCTAGGGGAGACAGGCAGGATGGGGGGGTGCGGGTGAGACAGCTGTCCCAGAGGGAAGGGAAACCCGGGGACCTGGGCCTTGCAAAGGTGTCTCACCCGGCTGGGGTCGAAGGAAGAGCTGTTCTGGTCACTGCTGCCCCAGGAGCCTGAGCTGGGACGGTCCTCAAGCCCTGTAGAAGGCAAAGGGAAGCCAAGCCTAGCCTAGTTCTCAGGGGACTCAGAAGGCTTTGGGTCCCCCCCCCCCCATACGCCTAACAGCAATGAGCTCAGCCGCCTCCATCCTGCGCAGCCTGGGACTCATCTGTCAAAACCTCAGTTACTGTGCCGACTCAATCCCATGGCCAGGGCTCTTGTTCAGGTCTATGTGTGATCGTGCAGGACTGGGCATCTGAGTCAGAGAGGTTGGCAAAAGTGCAGAGAAGCAGGGTCTCCCTGGCAGGGGCTCCACCTGGGAGCTGACTAGCTCAGTGGGAAAAGGCAGACACTGTCAGACAGGGACAGTGGCACACCTGGCTCTGCAGCCTCATAGGAAGGTCAAGGGTTTAGGTGGTAAGACAGGCGTTAAGGAGCCTGGAGCCCAGAGGACCTTGTCCTGAGGGGCGGAGTAAACCAGGGCTGGGCCCTTATCTTCCCCAACACCTCAGGAGCAGCTAACGGCCTCTCCACCCACAGCAAACTCTCCTTCCTGACCCCTAGGCCATCCCCACACATAGGGACCACAGGGTCCAGCCTTGATTCCACCCAACTTGGCCACATGGTCACACAGTGTGCCTCAGTTTCCCTATCGTGAAACTGGATGGACAGGCAGAGGAGGACTGAAGTGTCCACATCCACATTCTGGGCTGGGGGGGCCTCCTGGGCCTCCCCCCCACCGCGTACCCCATGAGCCCCCAATGCCGCCCAGGCTCTGCACCAGGAACTCTCCAACCCTAGAGACTTTATTACGAGCCTCTGTGCTCATCATCCCCTCCCTGGAGAATCGGGTTTAACTGTGGTTAATTTGCATAATTGTGCATATTAATCTCTCTACCTCATGAATATTCACCTCTCATTACACCTTCTTGTTTCCTGGTAAAGTTCCAATGTGCAGAGAATGGGGGGCTGGGATACAGCCCCGGGGGCTACAGGAACTACCACTAGCATCAGGTGCAGTCTGGGGTTGTCTACACCCCAAAATTTTTCACTGCCCTGGTGAGGCTGGAGTGGATGGGCAGCCAGCACCCACATTGTTGTGTTCCCACCAATCCTTATTCAACATAAACCCCAGGGTCATACAGGATGTTCTGGAAGCCCAGACCCAGCCTGGGTGACCCCTGAACTCAGCATACAATTGTCCCATCCCAGAGCCTGGCAATGTTAAGGATCCCCCGAGAACCCCCGAGAACCTTCCAGCACAAGCCTTGTCTCTTCCCTCTGGAAACGACAAAACTCGGAAGCCCTTCCCCCACCCCATTAATAGTTATTAAAATCACCCCAGCTGATAAATTATGCATCTTAATAACTATCATGAATATTCATACACACTAATTAAAACATTCTAACAGAAGATGTTGATGTCAGGTGTGCTCCACAGAGCACCAGGAAACGGCTACCTCCATCCAGAGCTCAGTGACACCCAGACAACTTAGAAGAAGGCCCATATTTGAGTTCTATTCTTCTGAAGCACTGTTGGCACTCTGGCACCCGACTTGCTTTTATAACTAAGGTTTTCTGGCACACGGCTCTCCTGGCCACGTGCTGTCTACAGCTGTATTCATGACAAGGCTTTCGTTATGAGGCCCATCATGGAGACGATCACCTGCCCTGGTGTAGAGCAGTCTACGGTACGGTGGAACTCACCATCGACACCATTTCTTCCTCCTTCCACAGTCCACTCAACAGGGACGATGCCCAAAGCAAGCACGACAAAGGAACCTGCCTTCCCTCCTACTACCTCCACTCAAAACACCGCAAGACAAAGCCACGAGAGCAGAAGCAAGTTTGAGACAAGCCTGGTCTTTATAACACATCTCAAGAGACCCAAAACGAGGGCTGGAAAGATGGCTCAGCGGTTCCAAAGGTCCTGAGTTCACTTCCCTAGGCCTCTGGCTTCTCGCTTCCCAGGGTACCGCACTCGTATATGCATGTGCACACTCGCACATCAATGGAAAATAGTGACAGTAAACAAAACACAAAAAAGAAAATATACGGCTGCACGAATAATATGGTCATGATATAAACCAGAAAAAAAATTAAGTAGACAGTCTGAGAATTTTAGGCGAGGCTCCACCCCCACCAATGGCTCCACCCTGACCACGCCCACAGGCCCCCACTGGGGATTCTAGGCGGGGTTTCACCCTGACCACGCCCACAGGCCCCCACTGGGGATTCTAGGCGGGGTTTCACCCTGACCACGCCCACAGGCCCTCAAAGTCAAGACTCAGGCAGAGGGCAGACTAGGCAGTTTGTGTCTGCCTAGCATGTTTGAGGCCCTGGACTCCATCCTAACACACCCTCCCCCATCAAATCAAAATGACCAGTGAACACATGAATCCGAAACTCCTAAAGTCGGGCAGAGAAAGATAAGAACTTTTCAAAGAGGAATTAAGATGAAAGTAGAAAGGAGTCGATGGCAAATATCGATTCCTCTCCAAGGAGAAAGATTCCACAGCAAGATCAATACAACAGACCAGGAGAGAGTCAAGGACAAAGGGACAGAGGAGGGAAGGCAACTTTACAGGCAGCTATGGAACACTGGAAACTGGGTGGGGACTGATGGCTCTGTTTTGAGGAGTGGGGCTCACACAGCCAAGCTGGCCTGAACTCACAAACATCCCTACCCCCTTCTGAGTGCTGGGATGACAAGCTCCCACTCCCACACTCTTCTCCTGAGTGGGAATGGCTGATCTTTGAGGGACTGGCTGGCCCACTGACCAGGCTGTCTCAATGAGAGGACACAGAGGCGTGTTTCACAAACACGAGGACTTGAGTTCGAGTCCCAGAACCCACCTAAAAAGCCAGGCATGATGCTTACTAGTTCTGGAGAGGTAGAGACAGGAAGATCCCTTGAGCCCAGGGGCCAGCCAGTTTGGCTGGATAGGAGAGCATCAGTTGTAGAGACCCTGTTTCAGTAAACACAGTAAAGCTGGGCAGTGGTGGTGCACACCTTTAATCCCAGCATCCAGGGCAGTGCAGGTGGGTCTCTGAGTTCGAAGTCAGTCTGACTTACAGAGAAACCCTGTCTCAACAACAACAACAAAAACCCAACAAGAAAAGAGCAAGTAGGAAGGCAGGTTGAATAGCCACGGAGAGCCCCCAGCCAACCAGGAAGCTGTGCCCCCTCCACGGCCTCTGCTTCAGCTCCTGCCTCCAGGCTCCTGCCCCTCATGATGTAGAAGTATGAGCCACACAAAACACTGTCCTCCCCACACTGGTTTTGGTCACCGTATTTGCCATGGTGACAGTAAGCGTCCTAGGATTCTCTAAGAATCAATATGACACTGGTCAGCCACTGCGGTTTGAGACAGGGTTTCTCTGTGTAGCCCTGGCTGTCGTCAAACTCTGGAGACCAGACTGGTCTTGAACTCAAGAGATCCTCCTGCCTCTGCCCCTGGAGTGTTGGGATTACAGGCATTGGCCACCACCTTGGCAGACCCAGTCTTATGTGGGACCAACACAGCACAGGACAGCTCTGGAAACACCAGTCAACACCACAGGTTGGGAAGGAAGGCTCCTGTGGGATACTTGTGCGCTGCGTGAAGATGTGTTGCTCTGATTAGTGTCATAAAAAGCTGAACGGCCAATAGCTAAGCAGGAGGTAGAGGAGGGACTTCCGGGGAGAGAAAGCAGAGGAATGTAGGCCACAGAAGCCATGGAGGAAACAGAAGTACAAGATGGAAGAGGGTAACAGCATGTGCTAGAACAAGCCTAGGCTATCAGCCAGGCTTTCATAATTAGTAAGTCTCCCTGTTATTATTTGAAAGCTGGCTGGCGGGACAGAGACTCACAAGCCCAAGCTGGCCTTCCATTTGTTATCTAGCAGAGAATGACCTGAACTGCTCATCTAACTCCCTCCTTCACCTAGTGCTGGGGTTGTCCCACCATGGCTGGCAGCAACCAAATTCTAGCCCTCCACTTGGAGACTCCTGATCCAGTCCCCAGCAGCAAATAAAACAGAATAAACCCACTGGGCCAGATGACAGCACTGAGCTTGCAGAGGCCCCAGGTTCAGCTCCCAGCACCCACTGCAACCGTCTGCAACTCCAGACCCTGGGGACCTGACACCCTCTTCTGGCCACGAGAGGTCCCAGGCACAGACGTGAGGTACAGATACACATGCAGGCAAAGCACCCATATTGCAGCCTCCTGATTACCACCACAGGCCTCAATGCTCCGCACCCGGCTGATGTGGGAGTGATTTCTTATTAATAAAGAAACTGCCTTGGCCCATTTTATTGGTTAGAACATAGGTGGGTGGAGTAAACAGAAGAGAATGCTGGGAGAAAGAAGCTGAGTCTCCATGATTCTCCCACTCCAGACAGACGCATGTTAAGATCCTCCCTGGTAAGCCATCTCGTGGGCCACACAGAATACTAGAAATGGGTTAGAATAATATGTAAGAGCTAGCAAATAAGAGGCTGGAACTAATGGGTCAGTTACAGGAATACAGTTTCTGTGTAATTATTTCGGGTAAAGCTAGCCGTGCGGGCAGCCAGGTGCTGGGGACACAGCCCTGCCGCTCATAACGCTACACCCGGGAAGACCCAGAACTCCAAGAACACCCCCCAAAGTCACCCTGTAACACACAGTGCTTTAGAAACGATGGTAGAAATTTTTCTAAAGCCTTGGTGGATTTTTGTTTTTAATGACAGGACCTCACTACACTCCCTGGAAACCTGGAGTTCCCTGTGCAGACCAGGCTGGCCTCTGCCTCCTGAGTGGTGAGATTAAAGGTGTGCACCACCACATCTGGCCAGGCAGTGATAAAGGGAGGGATGTGTCTCTAAGGAACCATCCTGAGCGCCTCGAGGCACACTTCAAGAGGACTCCATCCATGCAGCAGCGGTGGGATCAAGGATGTGAGAGAGAGAGAGATTAGAAGCAGAGCACCTTCCTATGCAAAGAGCATCTGCAAGCCAACATGTATCACACAGGTTCCTACGTGAAAAGACACTGCAAGTCAGCATTGCTTGTGAAGAGTAATTCCAAAAGGAAACACTACCAAGAAAAAAGAAACTCATCAAACACAGGCGGGCTCAAGCCATGGAAGGAACTCACCACGAGACTGACAGGTCTGTGATCCTTAGCTGCCACCCATCCTGTACCCACAGTGCTGGGGACCTGCCGTATGCACCCCATCCCCCCGTATGTACCTCAATCTTCAAAAGAATAGGGCAAACACCCTTCCTGCAGCCCAGACTGACAGAAGTGCTGTCCCCTCAAATGGCCCATGTGGACATTGGGCTCTAGGCCACACAATCGTGTCTCCAGGACAGTCACACAGCCCCAAGGTCACACGCCAGGCTTCTAAGCCTGGTCCCCGAGAGTCCAAGGGCATGGGTGGGAGCAGGTCTGGAGCTGAGAGGGCTGCACAGGAACCATAGAAACCAGAGGGTGGTATCTTCAAGGTCCCATCCTGCTGAGCCTGCCTGGCAGTGAGATTCGCGTTAGGTTGTGCCCTCCTCAGGGAGTCACCTCCAGGCCCCAGAGCAGGCCTTGGCAACCAGGGAAAAAGGGTCTGGAGAGCCGTGCTGCCAAGAGGGCAGCCCATCCCACCCTAACAATAGCTGCCAACCTGACCTTACCCCCCTATCGTGGCCGGAAGCCTGGGCACTGAGGACTGGGGGCTGCTTCCGGGGTGACGGGAGCCTGTGGGGATTTCCAGGCCTTCAGGAGTGCCCAGATGGCCTTCCATCCACTTCCTCAGGCCGAGGGGAAGACCAGCAGGGTAGTGACTGATGGCCTTGCTTTTGGAAGGGGTAAGCAAGAACCACCCATACCAGCTGGGATCTGAGACCTCACAAGTCCTGGGTCCTAGGAAGCCCCCAGCCCCTGCCGTCCCTGCTAATCAGGTTCGGCCATGTACATATCAAGCACCTAATATATGTTCAAAATGCAATTACTTGGGGAGGCCAGGCCGCACTGTGGGCCTAGAGGCCTAGGCTCCAGTCAGCCCAACCCAACGAGCTCTATAACAACCACACTCTGGCGGGGTACGTGTGAGGAAATGCCACTATCCACAGGCCGACCCACAGACGATGAGCCCCTCAGTCCTACCTGAGCCTGCAAACTGGGTTCCGGCCAGGGAGGCAGGCCGGCCCTTCCCGTTGGCCACAGGCAGTGGAAACATCTGTGGAGACAGAGGAGAACAGTGAGTGGCGGAGCAGAACTCGGAGCTCTGGGGACGGGGACCCCGTGGCAGGAGACCACAGCCAACTCTGAAGCTGAAAGGACACTAGGCTAAAGGGGGGGATGGGGCCCCACTTGCTAGAGGGTATGACTTACAATTTGTTTCTGTGGGAGCCCAATCCTGGGTGTCATTTCTCAGGAGGGTTTCTGTATAGCCCTGACTAGCCTGGAAATTGCTGTGTAGCCAAGGTTGGCCTCGAACTCACAGGGATCCACCTGCCTCTGCCTCCTGATTGAGTACTGGGTTTAAAAAGTGTAGGGCCAGCCGGGCGGTGGTGGCGCACGTCTTTAATCCCAGCACTCGGGAGGCAGAGGCAGGCGGATCTCTGTGAGTTCGAGACCAGCCTGGTCTACAAGAGCTAGTTCCAGGACAGGCTCCAAAACCTCAGAGAAACCCTGTCTCGAAAAAACCAAAAAAAAAAAAAAAAAAAAAAAAAAAAAGAACTTGAGTTCTAATCACTGGACGGCTAGGGAACTGTTGCTGGGTCAGGTGGATATTTGGGGCCGGTTCATCAGAAGACCTTCTGTACTAGACAACAGACCTGGGCTGCTGGGAGTCCAGTTCACACAGGTCCAGTTGCTTATGCCCAATGGGACCACGTGGAGTTTGGAGATCGCCTGTGAAGCTCAACTATGCAGATCACCCAGCTACCCTGCTAAATCCTCCCCTCCCCTGTCCCCTACCAAGACACCTAGGTGTCACCTCCAAGCTTCAGAGACAAACGGTACCTCTGTTAAGTTGGGAGCATAGCCCCCAGCCCTGAGAGCTGTATTGGTCTGGACTCCAAATCCCAGCATGCAAGGTCCTGACCCCTCAGAGCTCAGGACCACTCCCACAGACTGTGTGAGCTCCCAAAGGAGAAACACGTGGTCTCTTTCCCTTCCTCCTGNTTTTTTTTTTTTGGTTTTTCAAGACAGGGTTTCTCTGTAGCTTTTTAGACTGTCCTGAAACTCACTCTGTAGTCCAGGCTGGCCTTGAGTTTATGACCCTCCTGCTTCAGCTTCAGGAGCGCTGGATGCCAGGGGTATGCCAGCACCTGAACCATCTACTCTAGGTCACGTGTTTCTTCCCACCCCAGCATGACTGCAACACGCTTCTGTTCAGCAGGGTGTCCAGGCAAGAGTCCCCAAACACCATGGCGGCCCCCCACTTAAGACACACACTGCCAGGAAGTGTGGCCCAGCCCCTACTAAGGGGAAACCGAGGTTGTCCCCCCAGCACTTGGGAAGCAGAGGCAGGAGAAAAGGTCATCCGTGGCTACATAGGGAGTTAGAAGCCACATGAGACCTTGTCTCAAACAAAAAGGGAGAGGGGACTGGGCACTAGGTGGCAGAACTGGGCATGTGCGTGAGGGTCTTAGAGGGAGCCTCTTACTCGCAGGATCCTGACCCCTCCCAGCTCTTCCACGCCCAGAGCGCTCAGTCTCTGCATATTAAAGGCTCCAAGGCACAGACAGCCAACCCCCAACCTGTGTGGGGCCCAAGAGACAGGAGTGGTGAGAAGGTCCAGGCTACTCACACCATCCTCTATACCTTCCCTAGACGAGGTGCTGACAGTGCAGCCCCACAGCCGGACAGGCGCAGAGGCCACCGTCCCTACCCCCCACTACAGAAGCAGCGTGGCTCTGTTTGGGGTCAGCACAAGCTACAGGGTGAGATTCTGTCTCAGAACACCTAAGAGGGGCAAGGCAGAGGAACAGCTCAGTGGTTAACACACTGGCTGCTCTTCCAGAGGACCTGAGTTCGGTTCCCATCACCCACATGGTGGCTCACAAGCCTCTGTCTCCAGTTCCAGGATCTGATACCCTGCTCTTCTGACCCGAGCACAACGGGCACAAATGGGGTACACAGATACACACACGTGAGAAAAGTTAAGAATGAAAGACAAAGTGGCACATGTCCCGTCTTCCCAACACTTGGATGCTACATGAGATCCCAGCTCAAAAACAAAGCCTTCCAAACAGGGACCTACCGCCCAACACGGCCACACGAGGCCTTGTTACAAGAGGTGACTCCTACCTTCTTCCCTCTCAGTTTCTCCTCAGTGCCTCAGGATGCTCTCTGACCTACATCAGGGGAAACCCTGGGTCCTTTGGACTAAAGAGGAGGTGGCCCGGAGGCTTGGGGTGTTCCCTTGGGTCCAACAGAGCTGAGCTGCACCCCCAAGCTGGTGTGTTCCGGGCCACTAGGCCGTGACCTGTCAGTTTAACAATAACAAAAAAGAAAAAAAGAAAAAAAACAAGCAGACCGGGCCTCTGCCTACTCAGCCAGGGAGGCAAAAATAAGATGGACCTTAAAAATATCAGCAGGGCCTTCCGGAGCCTTGGGGGCTCCGTACCCAGGGCTGCATTTCCGCAGGCCGGCTGCCTGGTGCTGTTTCAGTATGGGCACGCTTGTTTTTGGCATAATTCTGCGGCCTGGGTGCCTTGTGGGGAGGAGCAGGGGAATTCAGGCCGGAAGTCGGCCAAGGAGCTTTCAGGGCACAGTGGTGCTCCTGGGGGTGGGGCTGAGAACAAGACTCCACAAGCTCAGAAAATGATGCTGGGTCCTGAAGCCCAGGCCCAGTGTCCCACAAGGTGCCTGCCGCATATACGGATGAGCTAGGGGCCTGGTTGTGGGGATGCCCACCAGCTCATTCCTGGGTGTCTCTGTGCTCTGACTTCTGCCAGCCGGCAATTTCTCTGGGCATTCACACAGCTGGAAAGAAAGGACTTGCACAGAATGGGCAAGAACTGCCCGCCTCTCCCCAACCATGGCTGATGATGACATGCTAACGGAACAGGGTGTCTCTGAGGTCCCCAGCATCGGTCAGCACAGCCTGGGACCTCATTCTCACCATTTCTAACTCTGATGGTCACTTTCCTGATTATAGTCAAGGCCACCAGCCCCTCCACAGCCACACTGGGCTCCTGCAGTGAGCAAGGCAGAGGAGAGGCTGGAGACCTCTTCCCTGGGCTCAGTTCCCCCATTTGAAGTGGTAGGTGGGTCCATTTCTTTTGTGGGTGTCACCATGCCTGTTGGGGGTCCCAACTTTTGGGAGCTGGGGGCCTCATGCCGACTGGCACGCACCCCTCCCCCTTTGGCAGTACTCTCCAGCCTGGGAGCAGAGGAAGGCACTGGGGGGCAGCTCACCATGCTGAAGTCCAGGAGATCACTGAGCTCTTTGTCGGAGCCCACAGGTGCCATTCTCTGAGACTGGTTCATCGTCTGGCCAGGGCCACAGGCGTGGGAACTGGGGTGGGTTCCCCAGGCCTAGAGACAGCCCTGTGTGGTGACACCAGAGACAGATGGGGAGAGAGGTATGAGACCATGGACAAGTAGGGACTACAGGCAAGGGTTGGGGGGTCAATGGGGCCCGGGAGGGAGGCAGCAGGCAACCTGGATTTTGGAGGATCCCCTGCAGAACCTTCAACAATAGAGGGGTACACATAAGAACTATCTCCACTCCCAGAAGTTCATCAGAGCATGATGTTTCACATCTTAAAACGGTGTTGGGGGGCTGGGAACACTCCTATCAACTCCCCTGGGGTCCATAGGCCCCATCAAGGAGGGAGAAAGGCTTGGGCCCTGCCTCCTCCATAAATTTGGTGGCATCTTCTCATTCAGCAGCTGTCACAGAACACTCAAAACCCGTCACCCCCAAATTCAAAGCAAAACTTCAAGACTTCACTGGTGGAACAGATGGATGTTTTGCCTGGAACCCACAAATTCTCCCTCACCCCCAAAACCTAAACTCATTCAGAAAAGTTAAAAGACAAAACCAAGCCAAGCAGTCTGTCTCACTGTCAGGACGTATCTGGGAATTATTCAGAACAAAGTCTGAAAACACCCTTTTACCAACATCACCCTGGGGGCAGGGGGTGCCAAGAACTGGGATTCCCCTTTAGGTACGGGGGCTCTGTTCCACCAGCAGGGGTGGGAGTATCCACCTGCCAGGCCACATCCCATAACACAGCCCAGGGAGGAGAGGAAAGCCCAGGAGCTCACCACACATTAAAGAAACTTTTAAAGACCTTTTTCCCAGGGTTCCCCAGAAAGGAGAGAAGGCAGGGGTGACCCGAGAAACCACAAGGTGGATGGAGGAGGTTCTGGGGCTGAGGAGGACCCGAGTCCAGAAGGACCCTAACTCTTCTGTTTGCCAACTCAGACGGGGCACCTGAAACAGCGTGGAGTACCCCTTCCCCCGCTGTTTCTTTTCTCTTTCTTTTTTATCCTTTTTGGAGGACTGTGAAACTTTTTTTTTCTTCTAAGTTGTACGAAACCACACTTTTTTTGTGGGGTACTTGAAACCGATTTTTCTAGGTAACCCCAGGGGGAGAGGTACCACAAACACTGTGGGGAAGGGTGGAGTGAGACTACCTGAGACTTCTTGGATTGTTAAGAGGGAAGAATGGGGGACAACCCTCCCTTTCTTCCCTCCCCCACTCCAGCAGCGAGGGAGGGAGGGAGGCTGGAAGCTCTCTGAGGCTCGAAGGCAGGCCACCACTGTGTTCCAAACCCAGGCTGTGCCGCGCCCCACATTAACACAGAGCAGATGTTCCCATGTTGGGGTCCCCATGTCTCCCCCACCTTCTCTGTACCCAGGGGTCCCTTTCATGTAGCAGACAAAAGGACCTGTCCTTTTTTCCTCAGAACTCTAGCTTGAATCAGGGGGCCCATTTCTGAGTGTGTATTGGAGGGAGAGGTGTCTCCTAAGGTTCCCAGGAGTTGGGGAACCCCTAGCTAATGAAGTGATTATCCTCGCTCTTCCTTCCAAACTTTCAACTCGGATGCAGGGTTGGGGGGCCTCCCTGGCAGAGGGTGGGTGGGAAAGGGACACCTCCCTCAAAATCCCCAAGAGTTAGAGAACCCTAGTTTGTGGAGTGGGGGGATAAACCTCACCCCTCCAAACTCCAGTCAGGATTAAAAGATATGTTTTCAAATGAAGGGGTGGAGGTCGGCGGTAAGGGGATACCTCCCCTAAGATACCCACGAGTTAGGGCACCCCTAAGCTTGGAATAAGGAAATGGTCCTTTCTCTCCCCTCCTAACTCCAGTTCCGATCGGGGCACCCCTCCTTGAGGGTGGAGGTTGAGGGTAGGTGGTAAGGAAACACCGCTCCCAAACTCCCCATGAGTTAGCGAACCCCTATCTGATGAAGTTGGTTGACCGTTCGAAGAGAACCGTCACAAAAGAGGCCTGGGCAAAGTTTGCTTCCAAGTACGCGCGTCCCCTCCACGTCGCCCCCTCTCCAGGCGCGCAAAGTTGAAGGCAGAGAACAATGCGCCGCTGGGCCCGGGGCCCTGTGTAAGGGGGACGCGTGCAACTCTCCCTCGGGGGCTCACCCCATCCCCAGCTTCCCCGCGGACCCGAGAGAGACCCGGAGGAAACTTTTTTTTCCCATGCACTAAGCAGAGAAGGGGGGGTCCCCACCATGAGCGCGTCCCCGTGCGCCCCACGCGCGCGCCCGGGGCCCCTCCGCGTGCGCTCACCTGCTGGGCGGGGGCATGCACCGGGTGCACCGGGCTCCCTGCTGCCCACCGCCCTCGGGGACCCCGGGGACAAAAGGGTGGCGGGCGCGTCCCCGAGGGTCGCGCGTGGGCGGCGGGAGCGCGCAGGGCTCGGGGGCGCGCGTCCTTACTCCTCCTCCTTCTCCCCACTCGCGTTCGCGTCGCCTGGCCTCTCTCGAGCTTCTCGCAGACCAGGCCCCGCGGGAAGGGACCGTAGCAGAGGCGGCGGCGCGCGGCGGTGGCCCGCTACGCCCGCAGCCGCCGGCGCTGCCTCATCTTCCTGCGGCGGGAGACATGTTCCGCCCCCCCACCCCGCCCCGCGCCGCGGAAGCCACGCCCCCTGGAAGCCACGCCCCCACCATCCGAAAGCCACCTCCCCCAGTCGCCGCAGCCGCGCCCCGACCGGATGCACGCCACGGATCACTCCACTACCTCTTGAGGCGACACTAATATACACCACCTCACAACAGTCCACTGTCAAAACACCCACAGAGATTACCATGACACCCAGAATCAACCAGTATCTAATACTAAAGTGCTTCCGGCGGAGGTATTATCTACCAGACCGCGGTAAAGCCTCAGGGACTATCTTCCTACGCGGTGGAATACAGACACTGAGCAAAGCGTCATGACGCAAGCGGGAAGGACCATGAGATTGCACGAGAAGGCCCACCACAGGTAGCCAATGGACAGACGGGAAGCTTTGATTGGCAGCGGCTTTCACCATTCATCAGGAACCCCCGGCTGCATTCCCGCCCCCACGGCAGAGGCGGGATTCTCAGAGCGAGAGTCCGCGAGACGCTCTCTAGAAGGGGGAAGGCGGTGGAAGGGCGGAGGTTGGAATTTATTTTCTGGTTGGTATGCCCGCCGGCACCGCCACGACGAGTGGGTTCTATTTGCGTTTCTAGGGTCGACCCTGGGTCTTATGTGTTGCGAGCGGGTATATCAAAGTCGGGAGGGGATATCAGATCTTAATGAGAGGTTAGGAAACTATGGGTCATTCTGTTTCCTGCTGAGGGACCCCCACGTGGATCAGCTTTTTCTTCTCTTGAAAACAGAAGTTCCGGGATATGGATAATAAAAAATGCTGGCTGTGGTGGCGCAAGCATTTAATCCCGCACTTGGGAGGCAGAGGCAGGCGGATCTCTGAAGTTGAGGCTTCCGGGACAGCCAGGGCTACGCAGAGAAACCCTCTCTCGGAAAGCAAAACAAAAATTTTTAAATGAAAATAAAATAAAAAATAATGAGGCCAGGTGTTGTGGCGCACGCCTTTAATCCCAGCTCTCTGGAGGGGAGGCTTAGGCAGGTGGGTCTCTGAGTCTGAGGGCAGCTATAGTTGCAAGCCAGTTAGAGCTCTACAAGAAGTAACGAGTGAATAAACACTTTCCACCTCCCCTAAGGGCTCTAGAGAGAAATGTCCCTCTGTCCCTCCTCCCTAGCCTCAGAAGAGTGGCGTCCAGATACCAAGGACGTGCCCCAGCACCACACGGGTCTAGGGGCTGCTGTGAATCAGAACTCCAGGTTCCAATCCATTCCCGGATGGCAGGGGTAGAGCTGAGAAAGGATCTCATTTAAGCCAGGCTGGCCTCCAACTTCCTGCATAGCCAAGGATGACCTGAACTGTTTGTTGTTCTTTTGAGACAGGGTTTCTCTGTAGCTTTGGAGCCTGTCCTGGAACTAGCTCTGTAGACCAGGCTGGCCTCAAACTCACTGAGATCTGCCTGCCTCTGCCTCCCAAGTGTGGGGATTAAAGGCGTGCGCCACCACCGCCCGGGGACTCTGAACTATTGTCGCCCCACACATGCCCTGACCTACTGCTACAAGCTGGGGCACACCTGGTTGTGCAGAGCTGGGCTGAAACCCGGACTTCATATACCCTGAGGGAGCTCTCTGCCTCCTTAGCCCTAGCCTGATGCCCCAGCTCCAATCCTTTTTCTTTCTGCCATATCTCAGAATCCTACTTGCTGGGACTCGGTTTACCCATAAGGAAAATGGGTGGGTACAATCACGGCTCATAGAAGGTGTCACTCCGCAAGTTCCTACCCGGTCCTTCATGTCCCTGCTGGGGGACTTGGGTCTCTGATTGAATCCTTGTCCTTGCAGCCTTAAGTTCTTCTCGTGGCTCAACCCTGATTCCATGAATTTGAGGGCATGCAGCATGCTTTGCTCAGGCCTTATCGGGTGGGGGGGGGGCTGTAGTCCCTCTAGTCCCTGTCATCCAAAGCCCCCTACTTCGACTGCTCCAGGTGCGCCTTCCAATCACAAGCCATCAAGTCCTTCAGAGAGTGAGTCCATTGTCCTTAGAGAGAGACTGAGGTCCCCACTCCACCCCCAGGGAGCTCTCCAGACACCCACAAGCCACCATTGTCTTCCCCCGGGAGGCCCATCTTGGGGCTAAGTCACCAGGTGGAACAGCCCATGGCAGGGAGCCCTCTCTGGGCAGTCACCTTTGCCCAGTCCTGAGGCTTGGGTGTGCCCTGGCAGGAGGACAAGCAGCCAGGGGCTGGAGCCAGGGCCCCTGCAGGGCGGCCCACGGCCTGCTGGCCCCCCCACTCTTGACTGTGCCTTTTGTTCTGTGGATGCTGGGGAACCTGTCCACCTACCTCAGAACCCTTCCCATTCCAGCCATAGGAACTGTTGTGTCCAACCTGGACTCTAAAGTCATTTTCGAAGGCGTGTGGGGTGCTCCACTGGCATCAAGGACAAATTCCAGTCAGCAAAGAGGGCAGACAAACTAGGAGATTGGGCAGCTGGGCCTCTGTGCAGGCCCTTCAGCTCCACTGCTCTGGAGACTGAGGAAGAAGCCCAAGTTCAAGGGCAGCCTGGTGAACTTCTGGGTGATGGTAGTCTGAAAAGCTAAAAGAAGGCTGGGGGTGTTGCTCAGCGGGAGAGCTCCTGCTTAGAGGACCCCAGTGAAGATCGGGGGTGTGGTCAGGGTGGAGCCCCCTCTAGAATTCCCCCATCGAGGTGATGAGGGCATGGTCTCCTAAAATTCCCCAGCAAGGCCTTGAGGGCTTGTGTGAGCTGGGGCCGTGGGCTCCATCCCCAGAAGTAGGTGCTGAGCGACAGACACAGTGATGTAAGAAAGCCAGGCATCTGGTCGCAGAATCTAGCAGCCGACTGCGGATTAGTGCAGGGTGAAGGACAGTTGGACTCCGGACTTCCCCCGCCCAGGACTTGGGCAGGGTCTGAGAAAGCCCCAAATCAAGACAGGAAAAGTGGAAGGGCGGCAAAGTGGATCTGAAGGAGAGTTGCACCCTCCGTCAGGACAGGGAGGAGTGAAAGGCAGGACGGGAAGCAGGGCTTGGTGGCATGGAGGTGGAGCCAGGGGTCAGCCAGGAGGGCTGCATGAGGAGCGGGTTACAGTGGGTCCCCAACACTACACAAGCCTCGCACCAGGCTGAGCCCCAGTTTTTCTTTTGTTTAGAGACAGTCTCAGTAGCACAGGCTGGCCTTGATTTTTTTTTTTTTTAAGAAGGGTAAAAGGGAGTTCGAGGCCAGCCTGGTCTACAAGAGCTAGGAACCAAAGCTACAGAGAAACCCTGTCTCGAAAAACCAAAAAAAAAAAAAAAAAAAAAAAAAAAAAAAAAAAAAAAAAAGA
>NW_026068096.1:1330738-1360376 GCF_014885135.2 Alexandromys fortis | reverse complement strand
CCCTCCTCCTCCTCCTCCTCCTCCTCCTCCTCCTCCTCCTCCTCCTCCTCCTTCTCCTCCTCCTCCTCCTCCTCCTCTTCATCTTCTTCTCTTAGTATTTATTTATTGCTATAGAGATGTGCGCTCTGTAGTGTATTACGTACGCCAGGTGTGTATAGGAGCCCTCAGAAGTCCAAAAAGGGCATCGGATCTCCCAGAACTAGCCTTGCAGATGGTCGTGAGCCTTCCTGCAGGGCTGGGAATTGAATTGGGTCCTCTGTAAACGCTATGAATGCACTCAACTGCAGAGCCCTCTCTGTAGTCCTGCCCTTTGACCCTGCCCTGGCCTCAGTGTGAACCCCAACCCCAACACAGTTTGAATTTGAACCCAGTTCATCTTGATGGCGGGCTGAGGAGACCCCGCCATGGCCCCCCAGCGCCTCCTCATGCACCTCAGAATCCTCCTGGCCAGCTACCGCAGGCCCTGACTCAGTTCCCCTGGGGCCTGCTCTGCTGCATTCCAGGACTACAATCACTGGCGCCTCCCCGTCAGCCCCCACGGCACCATCGGCCTAGTGACCCCAGGGGAAGCACAGCAGGGGACGAGAAACGCACCAACCCGTGGGACTACTTGCAGAGCTGTGGGTATCTGCTTTGGGACAATATCAGGGTACCCATCTTCTTCTCAGGACTTATTCTGGGGGACTAAGCGAACCATCCCCATTAATGTGGGGACGCCAAGCACCACAGTCAGGTCCCTCGCTTGAGGGTGGGCTGGGCTCCTATGTCAGATTCTCTTTGTCTCGGCTCATCCGCCTACACAGAGGAGGGAAGAGGTGTCTGGGCTATGGGTCCTGTGGGACAAAGAGCAAAGGTCAGAAGTCATTGACGGCCACCTCCTAGTGCTGAGGACTTGTGGGGTTACTCAAAGATCCTGGGGACACAAAGGTACAAGGGACCTCATGTTAACAGAGCTGTGGCCGTGATATCAGGGTGAAGAATGACAGACAACGAGAAAGTTCCCAAGACCATGTGGTGGGGTAAACGGGGCACAGACACCCCAAATCTGCAGTGCGAGCTGAATTCAAGATGGAGACTCGGGGCCTGGGAGCCACTGGTGACAGGAGGTCATCACCTATGGTCACCACCAACCAACCGATGTCCCCTTTCAGTGCCGGTCACCCTGTTGTAACCAGCCTCCCAGCCTCCCTCACAACCCTAGTTCAGTTCTGAACACCCAGAGGCAGCCATGTGCCTGTAAGCTCACATCCTTCTCACCCAAGCCCTTGGTCCCCTGCAGGCCTCATCCCTCTCCCTGCCACTGCCTAGAGGCCTCCCAGCCCCCCCTCATGGCTCAGTATTAATCTCCTGTCGTTGCTGGCAGACATGATCCCCTGCCCCTGCAAGGCAGAGACGCCTGTCTTGCTATTATGACACCACCAAAGAGTTCTATAATTCCAGCGAGGGGGCTGAGAAGATGGCTCAGCTGATCAGGGTGATCACTGCCAAACCTGATGACCTGAGTTCAATCCCAGGATCCGCACAGTGGAAGTAACAGATTCCCGCACATTGTCCCCTGACCTCAACTGATGTGCTTTCTGACGTAGACAAACAAACCTTTAAATGGCTAAAAATAAGTAATAAGGTTGATGGCTCCCTTATAAGGGATGCCACCCAAGAAGCATGTGCATATACACACGTGTGCACACACACATTGCACACACACGTGTGCACATACCCACAGACACACACTGCACACAAATATGCATGCACATGGACACACACGCATACCCACACCATGCACACACACACTCACACACACGTGCACACACCTCACACATGCACACATTTGCAACTCACATACAAGTGCACACATATGCACACACACTTACACATGCAAACACACATGCAGATACACACACACACACATGCACGCATACAGAACTGGTGGGCTGAAAATGTCTGCTGTCAGATGAGCTCCCTGTATTCTTGGGCTCCTTGCCCTCTGCCAGGGCAGAAAAAAAAAAGGCTCAAACCCAGATCTACCAAAGAAGATGGAGCTGGGGGAGGGTGCAGAGGAAGAGGGCATGGTAGCTCACCCTGTGGTTCCAGCTCTTAGAAGGCTGATGGAGGCAATGGGATCCCCAGTCACAGGCCAGCCTGGGCTACAGAGCTGGACTCTACCTCAAATAAGCAACAAAACGACTAAACATTTAATGTTTCAAACCGTAGCTAACCAGGAGCTAGAGAGACATGACAGCTGGGCAGACCTGACCTGGGCACAATGAGGCCTGGAGAGGTCAGAGGTCAACATTGGTTGGCTTCCTTTATTGTCACCGACTTATTTATACATTTAAAAAATTGGTCAGGGGGCTGGAGAGATGGCTCAGAGGTTAAGAGCATTGCCTGCTCTAACCAAAGATCCTGAGTTCAATTCCCAGCAACCACATGGTGGCTCACAACCATCTGTAATGGGGTCTAGTGCCCTCTTCTGGCCAGCAGGCATACACACAGACAGAATATTGTGTATATAATAAATAAATATTTAAAAAAAAAATTGGTCAGGTGGTCGTGGTGCACGCCTTTAATCCCAGCACTCGGGAGGCAGAGGCAGGTGGATCTCTGTGAGTTCTAGGCCAGCCTGGTCTACAAGAGCTAGTTCCAGGACAGGCTCCAAAACAGAGAAATCCTGTCTCAAACCCCCCCCCCCACACACACACACATATATTCACCACGTGTGGTGATGCCCTCAATCCCAGTACTCAAGAGGCAGAGTGAGTTCCTGGGTAGCCTGGGCTACAAGGCTAAATAGTGAGACTTTGTCTCTAAGTAAATAAAGAATGAATGAATAAATAGATAAATAAAAAGTCTTTACTATTCATGTGTGTGCTCGCACATGCTCCACCACGCCAGTGTAGCAGAGAGGGGATAACCTGTGGGCCTCTGTTCTCACGGGCCACCAAATTCAGTTCACCTAGGACCTCCAACTTAGGCTTTTGAGACTGGACCTCTTACTGAGCCCTGAGCTCCTCAGGGCTGCTAGGCTGAATGGCCAGCAAGTGCCTGGGGGCCTTGTGGCCCTGTTCCCCAAGTGTGCAGCGCCCTAGTCAGCTTTCCAGTGGGGTTGGGGGCTGAAACTAGGGTTTACTGACTGCACACCCCGTCTTCCTGTCTTCCTCCCCTCCCCTTTTTTGAGACAGGGTCTCACTATGTAGCCCAGGCTGGTCTGGAAGGCAGAACCCTCCTGCCACAGCCTCCCAAGTGCTGGGGACACAGGTGTGGCCCGCCTTTGCTGGTTTTTCATTCAGAGGAAGAAACAGAATCCAGGACAGCCAGGTCACGGGGCTGTGGGAAGTCACAGGGGTCCTGGTCTCGGCTGTGGAGGCTGCAGGTGCCTGGCGACTGAGGAGGAGCCTTAAGAAGCCTGTGAGCCTAGGGAGGGCCCTTGTGGCCACACAAGAGGAAGTGGGCGGTAGGACCCAGGGTTCAGGTCTCCCTGTTGATCGCCTAGGAAGGCTGGGAGGCTGGAGAGATGCTCTGTGACTGAGAACTCTTGCTGCACTTCCAAGGACCTGAGTTCTAATCCCAGCCCCTGCAGCAGGCAGCCCATAACCAGCTGTAAATCCAGCTTCCAGGGATACAGCGCCCTCTTCTGGCCTTCAAGAACACTGCACTCAAGTGGCAAACACTTTCATGTACATATAAATAAATAAATAATCTTATGAGAAGGCAATGGAAGGAGAGGCTAACATCAGACCTCTATGCACCATCCCTGCATCCCTGTGACCTCCTTGACCTCTGGCTGTTGTCACGGGGACAGGGATTTCCAGGTCCCTTCCTGAACATCCTGGATAGATGGCCCCCAGGTAGAGCTCCAAGTCCCAGTTTAGTATATAAACTCTGTGACATAGGCTGAGGCAGGAGGATTGCCGTGAGCTCTGGGCAAGCCTGGACTACAAATAGATTGTAACCTTCTCTCAAAATAACAAACTGACCGACAGGAGGGTCGGGAGTTCAAGGTCATTCTCCAAGGGTATGTGATCCTATGTCCTTCCTCTTCCTGATTCTTGGGTGTCCTGGTCTCTGCTGAACATGTGACCTTTGTATTTTCTGGCCCCAAAGTAACCCTGCCACTTGTACTCCCTGGCCAGCACCACCCGCTGGGTTATTAGATAATAAAAATGTAGTTATTAATTTTATCTATGTGTGTATGGAACATGGGCAGAATTATTCATTTTATCTATGTGTGTATGGAACATGGGCAGAATTGTTTTTTCCTACTGCCAGGTTACTTCTGGGAATCGAACTCAGGTCCTCAGAGTTGACAGCAAGCACCTCTCCCTGCTGAGCCCTCTCTCTGGCCCTTATTGCTGTTTCTACTTCCTACCCAGCGGCTTGGGCACCCTTTGCAGCCCCTGCACTCAGTGGGAGAATAGGAGGCTTCCATTTCACTGAGGAGGAAATCAAAGCTCTCAAGAATGAATCTGGAGGCCACAGAGCCCCAGCTTCTGGATACAGTGGACTTTGGGGTCCCAGGCAGGGAGCGCAGCAGCTGCAGGGGCTAAGAGCCCTGTGCGGTGTGTGGCCTCCAGCAGCTGGGCCGCCTGCCCCCACAGGAGGGGGAGGGGAGCCGAAGTGGCAGCGGGTGGCTGGCGCCCGGCCAGATGGAAAGGGCTGCTGTGGCCTTGGCACGGCTTCTCCCACCCTCTCACGTGAGACTAGTTCAGGCTGGCCTGGACTCTCAGCCTAGCCAAGGATGACCTTGAACTCCTGACCACCACCCCCCACCCCGTTTGCAGAGAGGTGATGCAGGCGTGCACCCACAGCCGGTTGTGTGCGTCTCTGTAGTCTCTGTCCCTGTCTGTGTCTGTCCCCTGCTGGCATCTGTGTCCATCTTCATCCACGGCACAGCACAGGCATCCTCGTCCCGCCCTCTCTTGGTCCTCTGTGTGTGTGTGTGCTGCCCTGTGTGGGTGACCGAGCTGGCCCAACCTCAGGTGACCATGAAGGTCTTTCCTGGCTGTGGGCCTGGACCTTGTGCAATCTGAGTCTGGTGTCTGTAGGATGTTCTCTGCGCTGAGGGACAGGGTTGTTCCTCCTTTATGGTTCATGACTTTTCTTTTTTTTCTTTTCTTTCTTTCTTCTTCTTTTTATTTGTGACACTGTTGCTCTGTGTAACAGTTCTAGCTGTCCTGGAACTAGCTCTGTAGAACAGGCTGGCCTCGAACTCACAGAGGTCCACCTGCCTCTGCCTCCTGAGTGCTGGGATTAGAGGCGTGCACTGTCACCACTGCCCGGCTGGTTCTTGGCTTTTGGAGAAGCATGGGGACACTCATATGTCACCTCACAGACATCGGAAGCTGTGTCTAGGTGAGGCTGAGCCTGGGTGGGGCTGATGCCAGGCAATGTCAGGGAGGATGCAGTCAGGTGGAACGAGTTCTCTTTCCAGCCTCAGCTCCCACAGTAGGGCGGGGGTTGGGGTGCGGTACTGCCCCCACTAAAGTCCTTAAAGGGAGCTACATCCCACATTCCGTTACAGCAACACCCTAAGCTCTTACAGCCAACAGAGCCAGTCCCGGGGAGGGGCGTGTGGGGCATAGCTTAACTATGCCTCATTTGCAGGTTTGCAGATTGCTGGGCAGCTGCAACTTTTGCCGCCCAAGGCTGGAATTTGCAAGTGCTCAGCCTGGAGTTGTGGGGTCTCTGGCCCTACAGGGACTACAGTCACACTTTCCCGAGGCTCTCAGGGGCAGGCCTCCCATTTTGGTTCTGGGATCTCCACCTCTGCTCCCACCAGGGGAACTAGAGTTCTGAAGATTTTTCAAGCTGTCTCTTCTGAAAACTCCAACTTTGGGGAAGCTAAGAAGCAGAATTCAGAACCCATCTGAGATACCTTGGGGGGGGTCCCACGTCCAAGGAGACCCCATGTCCCACAAGTGTCCCCACCTCTTGCATTCAGGACAGAAGTCTGGGGCCCCTCAGCAGCCCAGCCTCAAGCCCTTGAAATCTACCCAGGCCTTGTAGGGGAAGTCACACAGCAGGGCCTTTGTCCCTGCCTCCACACCCACACCTACTCTTTCTGAAAAGCTCCCCCCCCTCCCCCCCCGGGTCGTTTTAGCCCAGGTTGGTCCAGACCCACTGAGGCCGCAGACTAATCCAGTCCCCTGGACTCTTAGTAGACTGAGGCTATGGAGCGGGATCCAGGCCCTCCTGTCTGCATCCGGACCCAAGACACCTCCTGGTGTCTGCATACCTGGCTATGGGCTCCCTGAGAATGGGATCCTGTCTTAGGGTTTCTGTGGCTGTGATAAAGGCCATGACAAAAGCGGCTTACGAAGAAAGGGTTCAGTTCAGCTCACAGCTCCAGCCCATCATGAGGGAAGGTGGGCAGAGCCTCAAGGCAGAGCTGAGGCAGAGGCCCCGGAGGACACTGCTTACGGACCTGTTCCCGGGGCTTGTTGGGCCTGCTGCCCTGCACAGCCCAGAGCCACAGTGGGCGGCCGGGGCGGGACCCGCGGGACCTTCCCACATCAGTCATCCAGCAAGATAAAGACATGGCCACGGTCCAGGTCCAATATGATGCGCGCGTTTTTGTTTTTGTTTTTCCTCAGCTGAGAGTCCTTGCTCCCAAATGACTCTGGCTGTGTCAGGGTGACAAAAACTAACCAGGTCAGAGACCTACCACCTCTCCAGGGGAGAGGCGGGCCAGGAAAGTCTCGGGATGAAGCTGACTCCCCTAAACCAGAGAGCCCTCCCAGACCCACGCGGAAGCGAGGGATGGGGGTGTCCGTCCTGTCTGCCCTGTCTTTGACCCCTAAAGACCCTCATCTTGACTCAGTTCCTTCCCGCTCTTATGCCACACACTGGTCCCTAGGAGGGAGGTGGAGGTCGTACTGGGACCACCTCCCTCCACCTGCTTCCCCGGATGGAGCTGACTGCAGTTCAGCTCCTTTCCACTAGATGGCGCGCGACACTCAGAAACGCACACGCAGTTCGTCCCTGTGCCCAAGGCACCCGTGCAGCCCGTGGGCTCGGATCTCTCGTGTTCAGATAGTGAACGCGTGCTTCGTGCATGGCGAGAGCGACGCTCACATGGGGATTCACCACGCTCGAGGGTATCTTAACAGGCCTGCGCACACCCACGCGAGCTTGTGTTTACACCGTGTGTTGGTGCCCGCACACGCATGTTGTGCAGCATTTGTGTCCTGGATGTCAAGCCGTGCTCACAGTACATGCATAAGCCCGCGTGTCCTCTGTGCTGGGCGGTCCTTGTGCTGGAACGTTGCCATGTGTGTGGTGGGCACATCCATTACCTCAGCTCATGTGCCCCAAGACTCCCCCACAGATTCACATGTCCCTTGTCTTAGCTCACCATCATCTCGATCGTGAGCATAGTAACCCTGAGGATGGTTGGCCACTGGATGCGCTCAGCAGCTGAGGTGATAATGGAAATCCGCTTGACTCAGCGTCACAGAGTGGTTTTCAGCAGGGAACCAGGCTTGGGGCCAGCGGAGGGATCTGCTCCTTCTGCAGGGTCCCCTCGTGTGGATTTCTGGGCTGAATGCAGTTCAGGCTATCAGAGAAAATCAGGCAGCACGTCATCTCCCGGGTGCCTCTGGGTAGCTGCTAGTGGACCGAGCCTGCAGGCTGGAACCCATTTCTATCGGGTCAGTGGACCAACCACCAGAGGTGCGTGGGTGCCCATTCCCAGAGTCCTCAGTGATGGGGCGTCACACAGGGAGGAAGCGGTCTGGGCGCTCTGATATGGGCCGGCCTGTTTTGGCCACATTCTCTTCCTCCCGTGTCCGCTGTCACCCCTGGTGGCCATAGGCCATCTCCTTGGTAACGGCAGCCACCGGGTCAGCTGTGCCATCGACCGACCGCAGCTCATCCTTACAACCCCAACACTGGACCTGGAAGATGATGAGGTGGGTGGTCAGCCAGGGTGTCAGGGGTCAGCAGGGTCAGAGGGCGCCTGCATCTCAGTGGCTCCCTGGGGCCTCAGTTTCCCCATACATTCAGCCTCTCTGACCTCTAGACTCTATGTCCAGGCCTGGTCACTTGCTGTGTGGACAGTGGTCTGGCTGGAGGGAGGCTCAGTCTTAATCCCAGTTGCTGTCGGGTGAGCAGGGTCACAGGGTCACTGGAAGCCAGCGGAACACCATGGCTCCTGAGTCGTCAACAGACCTGCTGCTTCTCACAGATTCCATCACTGTTATTGCTCAAGCGGACAACTGTGGGTACTTCTAGAACAATCCAACAAGATTTTGTCATAATTGTTCCCAGTAGGCTACCATTGCTATTTCTAGAAGATTCTATCGGCCCAACTCTAGAGCAACATTGCATCTCAGCTTCCAGAACTTCCACAGCTGCTGGTCCTGGAAGCTTCTATCCTTCCCTCTCTGCACAGAGGGTCCCTCCAGAGACCAAGACAGGGATGCAGGTGTGCGGTCCCCTTTGAGAGCTGGCAGGTGTCTGGACTGTCCTGGTCCCGGTTGAGGGAGCTGAAAAGCACAAGGCCTGACCTTGTATAGACCCTGGGATGAGGGGTGAGGAAGACACAAGCTGCAGAGTGGGGACAAAAGTAATGCCCACCCTCTTCCCTCAGTTTCCCCTTTGTGCAGACTCATAGACAGAGTATGAGTCCCATGGGCCCTGACATTTCTCATAGGCCAGGCCACTTGCCTGGCACCACGTAGCCAGAGGGTGGAGCCGTGGAAGACAATTTTTGCTGGCTGAGGCTAAGGGAACCATCCCCAGTGGCCAGGCAGACTGCTGGCCCTTTAAGAACCTCGGTTTGGCGCTGCCCAGGGGTTATTGATCGGAGCCTTGGAAACGAGATTAGATTATTGGGCTGAGAACTGCAGCCTGGGGGCCTGGGAAAGAGGATGGCTTCTTGTAAAAGGCTCCCCAGGGTACTAGGGGCTCATTTCTGGGGGCCTCCCCAGATCCCATGTTCCCCAGGACCCTTAGTTTGGAAACTGAGGCAGAGAGGGGCTGCCTCTGTCTCCAAAGAAGCCTGGCCAGAAAGTGGCGTTAATGCATGCCTTTATGGGGTGCTTGGTGTACGGTAAGCCGGGGGTATTAGAACAATCCTCAAACAATTGTTTGATTCTCCAACCTCGTTGGACTGTGTGTGCCTGGGATGGTGGGAACTGATGTCCTTACGGGAGGTGGCTCTGTGTGTCTCCTACACTGTCTAGGTGAGACGGTTGGAAGGCCCTATATGCAGCTGGATAACAAGTCCTGGTCCAGCCTTGGACGCCCCCCCTCTAGATCTGAAGGGGACCCTGCATTCTTCCACAACTTTCTAAGGTTCCTAGCCCACCCAAAGGCTGAACTGCGTGCCAGTCCCTCACAGACTCTCTCAGTGGGGCCCTGGTGGACTGTCACCAGTCAGGAAGAGCCTCCTAGGGGCAGCCACCAATGTCTGGAGCTAAACCGACTGGAGAGAGCCGAGGATCAGAGCTGTGAAGACGTGTATGCCTCTCCTGCGTTCCCTTCCCATTGCTGTGTCCCCTTCAGACTCAGGTATCTCGAATAGGAATGAGGGACAGAGAAGGCTCAGGAGACATCAGGGCCCCTGCCAGCAGTCAGCAGCCTCTACACTGTCCTCCACCCACCCGGGAGGACTCCAAGGAAAAGCACCTCCCAACACTGTGATGGCAGAGACAGGCCTCAGCACGTGGTTTCTATGGTGCTGGCGTGGAATTCAGGCCTTTGTTCATGCCAGGCAAACATATGCTCTATCATTGAGCCCAAACCCCTCTCACAGCCCCCTCCCCCTGCATGTCCTGAAGTTGCTCTGTAGACCAGGCTGGCCTCTAACTCACAGAAATCCACCTGCCTCTGCCTCCCAGGTGCTGGGAAGAAAGGTGTGCGACACCATTGCCTGGCCCTATCGGTTTTTAAAGCATCCAGAAGACAAAGGTCCCAGTGGACCTCCAGCAACTGATCAAAGAGGGAGCCATTTAAACACCGGAAGAGACAGGCTGCGGAAGAGAAGACCTGGAACCTCCAAGGCAGTTGGGGGTCTGGGAGCGCTTCCTGGAAGAGGGAGTCTAAACACTATGTGTCCGGGTGTTTTCCAGTGTGTATGTAAGGGAATCACAACTACACCTGTGCCCAGGGTGCCGTCTAGAAAGAGGCACTGAAATCCTTGGGATTGGAGTTACAGATGGTTCTGTGAGCCACGGCGCTAGCCCCGAAGGAGGAATGTTGTTGCATAAGAAGAGCTGAGTTCTTGGCAGCAGGACAGAGAGTTTGAGAGAAGAGGGTCCTGCTGTCTGCGATCTTGTGCACATGCCGAGGAGGCTCTTCCTCTGGTGTGTACTGAAGACGGAGAGAGATTAGACGTTGAGGAAGTACCCAGGGCTCGCACTAGCTTGGGGGGGGGGGAGCTCTACCCCCTGACCACGCCCCCAGCCCCTCACTGGGGATTCTAGGCGGGGCTCCACCCTGACACCCCCCAGCCCCTCACTGGGGATTCTAGGCGGGGCTCCACCCTGACCACGCCCCCAGCCCCTCACTGGGGATTCTAGGCGGGGCTCCACCCTGACCACGCCCCCAGCCCCTCACTGAGGTTTTTAGGCAGGGGTTTCACCTGTAAACCAGATCCTATCAGTCCCTCGGAAAGTGGCTAAGCTGAGGGGTCATGATGACAACACATGGGTCCTGAACTTAGTGCAGATGTATCCAGGATGGGGTAGTAGTATGGACTTCCTATCCACGCCCTAAGGGCCCCCCAGGGGTACTCCTTAGTGGATTCTGGGGTACCCCGACTGCTGAGCACTAGCAGGGCTGCTAGCCCCGCCGCAGCAGTAATTAAGGGCTCTGGGCATCCCCACGGTGTGATGTATGTGTGCCTTAACTAATCATTTATTAGGTCACTGATGGCTCGTCAATATTAATTCATTTATTTAAACAACTCGGTCCTGTAATGAAGATGTTTTCTGAGAGGGGAGGCAGGCGGGTAGTGGGGCCGCGATGCAGGCGAAGGGTGTTTTCAGAGATAACCAAGCAGGTTGAGTGGCAGGAATACCCCACCTGAATGTCCCACTTGTGCGGGAATGAGGCCAAGACCACAGCAGGGGCAGCGTCCTGGGCACTGTATGTGGCTGGAGAGGACTGGAGCAGCCATCGTGACCCATCTGACGCAGTGGTCTCCGAGATCATTCTTCTACCCTGCCCCAGGAAGGCATACTGCTGCCTGCACGCTGCAGAAGATGGCATCTGAGCCACTGCCTGGTAGGTTTGTCACCAGGAGACATTTAAGAACAGCAGCTGAGCAGGAGAGACAACTTGGCGATTAAGAGCACTGGCTTCGCTCCCAGAAGACCCAGGTTTGGTTCCCAGCACCCACATGGCAGCTTACAACCATCTGTGACCCTGGTTCCGCTGGATCCAACGCCCTTTTCATGAATACTTCACGCATGCGTGTGACAGAAAGCTCAGAGGGTAAAGGCTTGGCAACCCGAGTTCAAGTCCTCGAACTCACATAAAAGTGGCAATAATCAAGTCGTCCTCTGCCCTTCATGTGTGGGTCGTGGCCCACACAGAAGCATGAACGCACACAGAAGAATTTGACCGGGTGCAGCGCAAATACCAGCCACGCCGGGTGCGGTGCAAATACCAGCAACGCCACTTAGGAGGCCGAGTCATACAAAGGTTCGAGGCCTGCCTAGGTTACATAGTTCTCTTTTTAAAAAATCCGATTTCATCCCTCCACTTTGGCTTCCTAGTGCCCTGGGGAGAAAAGCCTTTCTCATTGGCTAAGCCGGCTTCTGCCCCCCTTGTCCTCCTTGCTTGTCTCACCCCAACCTCAGGGTCTTCTTCGGTGGGTCACAGCACTCCACAACACCTGTGGTGTGCCCGCGTTTCCAGGAAGATCGGGTCCCACGCCATCTCTTAATCCATTCGATGCTTCGGATTCTGTGAGCCTGGGTCTCTCTGTGGCTCCGATGACGACAGGTGTGTGCCATGCCACCAGGCTGTCTTTGCTTCTGATGACACAGGGTAAGGGACAGAGGCCAGGGACACACCTGTGAGGCTGAAGGAGGAGCTAGCCTGGGCTACATGGGGGAGGAGAAAGAGCAATGGGGTCAGGGCAGCAGCACAGAGAAGTCTCCTCAGCTGCCTGAGTTTGTACACCTAGAACTGTGGTCTCCACTCAGAACATGGCTCCATGGGTTCTCTCTCTCTCTCTCTCTCTCTCTCTCTCTCTCTTGTTTCAAGACAGGGCTTCTCTGTGTAACCCCGACTGTCCTGGAGCTCAGAGATCCGCCTGCCTCTGCCTCTACAGTGTTGGGATTAAAGGTGTCAGTCACCACGCCCTGCTGTTATTTATTTATTTTTCAAAAGAAATATTTATTTTAACCAGGCAATGATGGCACACACCTTTAATCTCAGCACATAGGAGGCAGAGGCAGGCAGATCTCTGTCAGTGTGAGACCAGCCTGGTCTACAGACTGAGTTCCAGGGACAGCCAAGGATACACAGAGAAACCCTGTCTTGAACAAAAACTTATAAAGACAGTGATAGTAATGGTAACAGTAACAGTAGGGCCCCAGTGCTTCCCAATGGCAGCTCTCACCCCATCAGACAGCCCATGGGACTTTGGGAATCCTCCCTGGGTGGTCTCAGGAAGCAGGGTGAGTCCAGACAGAGCCATGGAGTGTCTCGGGAATGTCAGCTGGATGGAGGTGTCCAGGTTTGTTCTCAAGCAGTGTCTCACCACTGGGCAAGTAGTTGTAGGAGCTACTTAGAAACCTGTGGCATGGGCAGTGGTGGCGCAGTCTTTAATCCCAGCACTCAGGAGGCAGAGGCAGGCGGATCTCTGAGTTGGAGACCAGCCTGGGCTACAGAGCTAGTTCCAGGACAGCCAGGTCTACACAGGGAAACCCTGCCTCAAAAAAACAAAAGGAAGGAAGGGAAAACAAAAGAGTGACCTTTGTCTCAGCTCGCATTGATTAAGCGCCTACTGTATATGTTGTTCCGATGCCCATGGGATGGGCTTGGTGCGCGTCCTTGTCATCATCTGCCAGGCAGGTCTCGGGCAGTCTACACTGTAGACTGTAGCCGAGTTTACGCACAGGGCAGGCAGCTCAGTGTGGCCCAGATCACACATGTGCAGGCGCAGAGGTTGGCGGTGGGTCTGGGTGGCCTTGTTTTTCCTGAGGAAATAAGCTGGGTCTTCCTCTGAAGTACCTGGTGGTCAGGGCAGTAAAGTTAACTTCCTGTAAACAGTCTTGATTAGAGTTCTCCAGCCCTGCATAAATTAACCATGGCCAGCCACGGAGGCCCGAACGATCAATGGTGTCGCTCGGCAATTCCCGGACAGTCCGGCCCATCCATCCGTCACCACAGGCCAGATGCTAACGGCTTTATCTTTTCCAGCCAGGCAGTGAGGGAGGGTGGACAGAGGGGTCTTGGCATAAGACAGTCCTCCTCAGACACTCTGGCCATATCTGTAAACATGGTAACATGGTGTTCCTCGGAGCTTAGGAGGCTGGTCAAGAGCCTGCAAGTTCTGGGCCAGCCTGAGCTACTGGGTGAGATAGAGGTCAGCCTGGGCTACAGAGGGAGGGTTTGTTTTCAATTGTCTGTTTTTGAGGCAGGATTTCATTGTGTATCTCTGGCTGTCCTGGAACTCACTCTGTAGCCCAGACTGGCCTTGAACTCAGAGATCTGCCTGCTTCTGTTTCCAGAGTGCTGGGATTAAAGGTGTGCACCACCATCACCTGGCTATTTATTCATTTTTTTAGTTAGTTAGTTGGGGACTGAGTCTCACTATGTATCCTTGGCAGGCTTGGACCTTTGTACTATGTGGACTCTCAGGTCCGCCTGTCTCTGTCAGGATTAAAGGTATGTGTCACACATCTGGGGTGTGGTGTCTGTGTAGGTGGGGGTCAGGGGGCAACTTTCAGAGTTGGCTGTGTTTTCATCTTGTTGAAGAAGGTTTTCTCTTGACTCTTCCATGATGTATGTTCCAGGCTTGCTGCTAGGTGGCCCTGGTCAGTTCTGTCCCTATCTCTCTGGAGAAGGGCTGAGTCACAGACCTGTACGGTTGTGTGGGTTCTGGGGATCTAGTCCAGGTAATCAGGCCTAGTCAGTGAATGCTCTCACCCACTGCACCATTTCCCCAGTTCTGCACAGAGAATTTGACAGCAGCCTGTGCGGAAGGTTCAAGGCTGGGGGCCAGTCTGGTAGCACAGCAAGTTCAAGGCCATTCTTTAAAACACAGAGTTGGAGGCCAGTCTGGGCTACGTAGTGAGTTTGAGGCTTGCGTTGGCTAAATCATAGGTTCAGGGCCAGTTTAGGCTCCATGAGACCCTGCCTCAGAAAAACTGCTAGTCCAGGGTCATCATCTAGGGTCAATGGGAACACAACCAAGCCTGACACAAGTTCTAGCAGCTGACCCCAGTCAGTCAGCACCAGGACATTGGCCACCACAGGCCTTCAGGTAAATCATTCATGAACCAGGCTTCTCCGGACTCGGGGGCTGGGCCACTGGGTAGGAGCCATGTGTAAGGCTGGAGGGCAGTGGACAGAATGTTCAGCCAGCACGCACAAGGCCCTAGGCTCCACTCACAGCAGCGTGTAAACCAGGAGGCTGGCGCAGGAGGGTGAGGAGTTCAAGGTCATGGTGAGTTTATGGTTGGCCTGGGCTGGATGAAACCCCGTCTCAAAACAAAAACTGTGTTTGGAAACTGATAAGTCAGTCATGGTAAGGGGACTGGCGTTTTTCTGAGGTTGTGGGTTCAGGTTGGAGTGGTAGGCTCCTATAGGATCCCCAGGAACGTCAAGCTACAACAGGGACATAGGCCTTTGTGAGCCACGTCTTCAGAAGCCCTGGGCCTCCTCAGATACAGAGACCTCCCTGTGGTGAGATATCCAGGCTCTGGTGTCTTGAAGGGCTAGCCAAGCCTCATGTCTGTCCTCAAAGGTGCCACGCTCTCCCCAGGGCCCCCCTCCTCTCAAAATCCCCCACAGAACCGCTGTGCCTTGAGTGGACTGTGCTACAGCCTAGCTGCTGGTCTTGTGTCCTGTCCCTCCTTTGTGACTTTGGGGGTGTTCGGAGCTTCTCACCGGTGTCCCTTCTCCACACCCACCATATGCTCGGAGGGACACAATGCCTTCAAACTCGGAGTCTGTCCTTCCCACAGCTCAGCCTCTAGGGCCAGGCTAGAATGAGGGGCTTCTTCTGCCCGGTAGGGCATTTCTGAGTGGCCCAGGAGGGGAACTCAGCCACCTTCAGCTCAGGGTGAGTTTGTGGGTGGCCTGGGCTAGATGAAACCTTGTCTCAAAACAAAAACTGAATGTAAAAAAAAAAAAAAAACCTGAATGTATTTGGAAACTGTCTCAAATCAAAAAACCACTGTGACCAGTACTGGAGGAATGAGGCCTAAGGTTGATTTCTGGCCATTTCATGCATACACATACAAGCATGAACCCCACATGTGCACATACCCCCATACACATGCACACACATGAACATACACAGATAATGAAGGGTGCTCACTGCACAGATCCCAGTGTCCCTGTGGGCCCCTGAGCAGCTGAAGCTGAACCCAGGCCCCACCTTTCCTGCCCTATGGTCACCTCTCCCGAGTCACTTACTCAAATTCTTTGTCAGCCATGGCCCATGTATGTGGTTCATGGGTAGATGGCCTCCTGTGCACCAAGGGGGCTACTGGGGACCCTGGTGGGCGCTCACATCCTTCTGGGAAGTTGAGTGTCAGCCATCAGTGTCTCCAGCGGCCAAGAGCTCCTGCTCACACTAGTGAGGCTCTACAGAGGGCTCCATGACTTTGCTTTTTATACCTGGGCCCCAGGTGAGAACCACACTCTTGACCCAGAGAGGCTCAGCTGACCCGGAGGTCCCACAGATGCCTTCATCTCAGTGAGCATCCCACAGCCGAGCCTCCTCTCCTTCCCTGCCTCCTAGTTTAGCTGTTTCAACATTCCCATCTCAGCCTCCCTTCCCACTGTCCTCACATTCTGGCTCCTTGGAGGGCCTTCCTACTCTACGTCTGGCAAGCTTTATGCTTTCAGGATGGAGGGTCTCTGCTGGTACATCAGAACCACTGTAGATGTCATGTAAGCGAATGCAACCATGGAACAATAAAACTTTATTAAAAAACAAACAAACAAACCGGGGGTCAGATGTGGCCCTTGGCCCATAGTTTTGTGTCTTCTAGACTTCTTTCCCCAACACTCATTCTGGGGAACCTTTCGTACATACAGCATCTATACCTGCTCTGTTTTAGGCCTTTCCCAGATTGGCACGGCATAGACAAAGGTCCCACCCACTTTTCTGAGGTGGAATGAGTTTTTTCAAAGATTTGCAATTAGCGTGTCCCCGTCACCCTCTGCTTACAAACACGCACAAGTGTGGGTATGCTTGCCTACACCTGTGAAGGAGACAAAGGCTCTGGGGTCCCTGCTGTCAATCTCCACCCTGTTCCTTCAGACAGGGTCTCTCACTGAACCTGGGGTGACAAGACCTGGGGCCAGCAAGTGCCAGGGGTCCCCCTACTGTCCCCAGTGCCCAGCGCCAGACTTACAGGTGTGCATGGCCACATCAGCCAGCCTTCTCACACTTGTGCACTGTGCACATTGGCCGTGTCCATACCCCTACAGTCCCCAGGGCACCTTTGAAATCTGCCCCCCCAGGAGCAAAACCACAGAAATTCCCACAGTCCATGCCTGGAGAATCCACATGGGACTCAGAGACCTGAGTCCGGAGCTGGGGCCCTTCAGGCTCCCCGTCTCTCGGGCCTCACCGCGCCTTTGCCTGTCTCTTCCTGGCACAGACGGTGATGCTCCAAGGATGGCAGGAAGATGGGCCGAGCCCGGGCCAGCCGATCAATAACCCCATCAGCGCAGGCCCAGCGGAAGTCAGGCCCATCCCCACCCTCCAGGGAACGGATAAGGCCCAGGAACCCTCTTGAGGGACGCTGGGCACCCTATCTCCAGTGGAAGTGGCCGGTCCCTAAATTGCCCCACGGGCCGCGACGCAGGTTCACATCGAGGCCTTTAATAGCTGGGACTTAATGTTTTATTGTTGGTTTTAAAAGCGTAATTAGTTGGAGTGTAAACAGAAAGAAAATACCCTGCTTAATTAAGAATTTTTAAACGGGGTGTATAACTGCCGGAAACACCGGCGAACCCGCAGCTCCCTTCATTAAATCGATCGGAGATGAGGCCGGGAGTGGAGGGATGGGCCGGGCACTGGGGACACAGCTGAAGGAGGCGATGTGAGGGGTGCAGCTCATCCCTCCACTGGGACCCCAGGGAATTGGTTCTTGACGACCAGGGCCTGGGAAGTGGGGCCTGATAACTTTTACGCACTGATGGAGGTGACAGTTGGCCAGATAGTCACTGAGAAGAGCCTGTGGGTGGCTGGGAGCCAAGTCCTGAGATCCTGGAGATGGCTGGGTGTGGAGAAGTTTAGGCTGCTTTGGGGCAGCGCTGGACACAGATCCTGAGGTGGGGCCCTGGCACACAGCAGCGTGGACGATGTCTTCAGTCCCTCTGGGTCGCCTCTCCCATGCTCCAGCTTGTCTCTGAGCTGGGGCTTAAACCTCAACACTGAGAACATGTTTATATACATGTGTGTGCGTGTGTTCATGCCTGTGTGCACACGTGTGTATGTGCATGTGGGCAGTGGGGCCAACATCTCTGTCTGCCTTGTCCCCTCACTGTCCTGGAACTCACTGATTCAGCTAAGCTGACCAGAGCGCTCCAGGGACGCTGTCGAGTGCTGGGATTAAAGGCATGCGCCACCACCTTCCGTCAGGTATCTTGTATTTAAAACATATATTCCTGTCATTGTTTGAAACAGGATCACGGTCTCTAGCTCAGGCTGGCCCCAGCCTCTTGCTCCCCTGCCCTTACACCAGGCACGGATGGGGAGGAAGGGTGTGGAGTTGCACATGTCCAGACGTGTCATTTACAAGACAATCCAGACTCCCTGCAGGCCAGATGACCCATGTGGTTCACGCTGGGTTCTCTTCTGAGCTGGATGCCATGTGTGGAATACCTTGGAACAGGTGCAGATGGACCTGACTCGCTGACCTGGAGCCTGGGAGTCGTAGAAGTCAAGGGTTCCCTCAACCCCAGGGATACTTCTCCAGGTCATGGATCTGTTAGAAAAGACATGGGACAGGAGTAGCCTGGACAGCAGCCACCGCAGCCAAACTCCATCTGCATGGGCACGCTCCCCTTGCATGGGAATGAACAGGAAGCTTGTCTACTACTCCAGGCATGCTAAGTAGTCTTGAGATCCAGTTCTGCCTGGTTCTGAGAGGGCTGAGCTGGGACTAGGGAGGCCCAGGGTAAGTCCCCAGACTTCCAACTTCCAGGACTTTACCCAAAGCTCCTGTAAGGCTTCTTTAGGGTGATTGATCAGAGAGGTTGAAGTGGAGGTTGTGAGCGGCCCAGCATGTTGACAGGGCTGTGGCCTCTGATGAGGAAGCTGGGGCAAATGTCCTGATGTTGCCAGATCAACTGCAGCTCTGCAGGCTCCCCATGGGGCTTTCTGGCTCTCTGAGAGTTCTGGAAGGTTCTCCTTGTCCCTCTCCTCCCCTCTCTCCACCATCCACTGCGTATCTTTCCTGTTCACTTTCTCTCTCCCTCTCTGTTGTTTTGATTCCCTGAGTCACAGGGTCACTCTGTAGCTCAGACTGGAGCTCACAGCAATCCTGCTGCATCAGCTTCCCGAGCACTGAGATAAGAGGCACACACATCACTGTGCACGGCTTATCTAAATGTCTGCTTTGTGCCTCTTGGACCTGATGTGTTGTAATAAGAGCGGCGGGGCTGCGACCCCAGCACACCGGCCGCCTGCTAGCTCATGCCCCGAAATAACAACACACAAACTGTATTCATTTAAACACCGCTTGGCCCATGAACTCTAGCCCTTACAGGCTAATTCTCGCACTTGGACTAGCCCATTTCTAATGATGTGTGTAAGCACCCCAAGGTGCGCTTACTGGGAAGATTCTAGCCTACGCCCATCCTGAGTCGGAGCTTCATCGCGTGTGTCTCTGAGAACAGAGATATCTCGCGTCTGTCTGAGGAGTCTTACCTCACTTCCTCTTCCTCCTGTTTACTCCTCCCACCTATGTTTTAACCTATCAGGGCCAAGGAGTTTCTTTATTGCTTAACCAATGAAATCAACAGATTGATATATGACATTCCCACATCACTTCCCCTTTTTCTGTTTAAACAAAAAAAGAAGGCTTTAACTTTAACGGAGCAAAATTACATATAACAAAACAGTTATCAAGTAAAAATTACAATAATCTATATCATAACTAAGGAAAACTATAACTATAACTAACTATTCTTAACTCCATCAAAGACTCCAGAAAGATACAATATTACCTAAGCAAACAAGAAAAAAGCAACTTTCAAACTCTAGAAATGACAGAGACATCTCGCTGCCTGGACAGTCACCCAAAGTTCCTCTGTACCGTTGGGGCATCCATCTTCGGCCTACAGGCCCATAGTTTCCAGCAGACATTTCCACAAAGCAGGAAATTTCAAAGGCAGTCACTATCTGCTTGTCCTGAAGAATGTCTTGCAGACTCTTTCATGAATCAGGAACCCCGAAAGATCATCTCACCTTTAGGCAAGTTCAGCAGTCCTCTCTCTGCGGGTTCTCTGTGTCCAGTTTATGCAATAGTCCAGGCAAGAGCAGTTTCTTGCCCAAATGGCTATCAAACTCCATAAGGATCCTCTTCGATGCCCATCTTCCTCTTGAAGTAGATTGGTGCTGCCAGGAGCAGAGTGTCTCATTGTCATGAAAAGTCCTAAGTTATTAAAACATTTAAAATGCCATATTCTATAATCTTTGAAAAATATGAAGAATGCCTATCTAAAATATATCTATGCACATCTAGAAAATCTTAACTAACATGACTACAAACTTAACTATTATTAATGATTATTCATTAACAACCTATATACATTACAAAATTAACCTTAAATTTAAATCACTAAAGCAAAATCCATATCAATGTAAATTATTCATACCTATATCATCTCCCCCTTTAAATGTAAAAGAACATTTATAAACAATATTTGGGAACATGGGCGCAGTTTTTTCTCTCCAAACTGCTTCCTGCTGAATGGGGGCGTCGTTAATTAGGTCTTTCATGGTATAACCTGTGTGCTAGTTTCATCTCAGTTGGCAGTTGAGCGAAGCAATTTTCTGAAGGTATTCACAGCAACCGTTCAGGAGGGCGTGGTCCATCATACCATATCGGAATAGAAGAAATGAACAGGGTCTCATCCTCTGTGAAAACAAAATAAGAAACTCCTTTCCAAAGTATCATGTCCTTAGATCCAAATTTCAAAGTCAAGGCATCAAAATCTCTACGATGGATTAGTTCAGCAGCATTTATAAACAAATATCTTTTAGCATCTGTTGCTCCTTCCTCAGCATTCAAACAATTCAAAGAGAGCATAATAGTATACAGTATCAAGATTCTCTGTGTATTTTCCATCTTTGTACGCTTTATTTTAACCTCTATTTCGTTTATTTTTACTTTTATTTTATATTCTCTGTATCTCTTTGACCTGGAATAACTCTGTAGACCAGGCTCTCCTTGAACTCTCAGAGATCCGCCTGTCTCTGCCTCCCAGGCATTGGGATTAAAGGTGTTTGCTACCACACCTTGAACTCACAGAGATCTGTTTGTCTCTGCCTTCTAGGCACTGGGATTAAAGGCGTGTGCTACCACACCTTGAAGTCACAGAGGTCAATCTCCCTCTGCCTCCCAAGCTTTGGGATTAAAGGTGTGTACTACCACACACAACCTCTCTTTTTCTTACTTTTTTTTTAAGAACTTTTAACTTTTAGCTTGCATATATTTTTAACACACTGTAAATCATTTAAACATTTTCTTTATCTTTGAATCTCTCTTTACTGTATATCTCTCTTTTTCTGACCACATGAGCCTTTAAATTGCTGAGCAATATGAGTAGGATTAAAGCCGTGGCTTTGCCAGGTAGATCCAGTCCATTCCTTAGCTTTCCAGCCTCATGGCGGAGATACAGGCTGTAGCCATGTTTATAGCCACAATTCTATGGTGTTTCAAGGTCCCTGCCAGCCAGCGAGCTACAACAGACAACAGTCAAGTCCTCTCTCGGTAGTTGGCCCTCCTGCCTCAGTCAGAGTTTGCCCTGGCAGGACAGCCCAGAAAGCCAGCATTTTTAAATGGTGCAGCTTTTTTTCCTGCTACGGCTGAAAACCGAAAAGCATGCGTTCAGCTTTTTGTCAAAACCGTTTAAGTGTTTCATGGCAGGACCTCTTAATGAGCTGCAGGGTTTTGCAGCTAAAGCTGAGTCAGGAAGCCTCTCTTAGATGAGAGCCTTGCTTACCTCTAGCAAGCGGAGTAGACCCGAAAAATTGTTGCTACCAAGAAAACATGCATGCTTTACTCTTTCCCAAGCTTTCTCAGGCTTTTTGTGGTTTCAGTTATCCTCACGTTGGGCAGCCATCTGTTGAAATAGGAGCAGCGGGGCTGCGACCCCAGCACACCGGCCGCCTGCTAGCTCATGCCCCGAAATAACAACACACAAACTGTATTCATTTAAACACCGCTTGGCCCATGAACTCTAGTCCTTACAGGCTAATTCTCGCACTTGGACTAGCCCATTTCTAATGATGTGTGTAAGCACCCCAAGGTGTGCTTACCGGGAAGATTCTAGCCTACGTCCATCCTGAGTCGGGGCTTCATCGCGTGTGTCTCTGAGAGCAGAGCTATCTAGCGTCTGTCTGAGGAGTCTTACCTCACTTCCTCTTCCTCCTGTTTACTCCTCCCACCTATGTTTTAACCTATCAGGGCCAAGGAGTTTCTTTATTGCTTAACCAATGAAATCAACAGATTGATATATGACATTCCCACATCACTGAAGGACAAGCTGAGATCTGGAGAAAATTCAGAGGACTGGGGCTCAGATCACCTGATGCCGGAAGCCCTGGGCTGTGGAGGCAGAGGGGAGGACTGAAAGCAGAGGAAATGACTCTCTCGAGCTGTCCCTGGGGCCCTCATCCACCGAGGACCGGTTTGGGCTGTTCCCGGAATTCCCTCTCTGTGGTTTTGGCTGTACCAGTCTGTGGTCTGAGGAGCCCACAGTGAGGCAGATGCAGTCCAGAGGGACTAGGGATGGACACGAGTCTCTGCTTGGAGTGAGCGGTGAGGCCCCACGTGGCTGGTGATAGAACATTCGAGTCCAGCCCATGTCCCACGGGGCGCACTGGTGAATAAACCCCATCTCCACCTTATGAGTACACACACATGTGGGAGCCAGTGGGAGTACACATCACGTGTCTCCTGTTTTTCACTTTTGTTTTTATTATAAAATTATTTATTGTGTTTTTTATGTGTGTCTGAGACACACTCACAGAGACAGGAGGGAAATATCAAAGGACAGTTTGCAGTAGAACACTGTCTCCTTCCTGGAGGTCTTGGAGACTGAACTCAGGTCATCAGGACTGGCCAATGACACTCCCCTCAAGACAGGGTCTCTCTGTGTAGCCCTGGCTGTCCTGGAACTCAGTCTGTAGACCAGGCTGACCTCGAACTCAGAGATCTGCTTAATCCCTCCCAGGGGGTGGGGTGGGATTAAAGGCCTGTGCCACCACCACCCGCTCTGAGTCAGTTTTGATGAAGGACTGTTTTCTTGCTATAGAAAGAGTACTTAAGACCTACAGGGTATGCAGTTGGTGGTGCGGCCTTTAATCCAAAGCTACACAGAGAAACTCTGCTTCAAAACCAAACCAAAACAAAACAAATGCCAGGTGGTGGTATGCACACCTTTAATCTCAGCACTCGGGAGGCAGAGGCAGGTGGATCTCCGTGAGTTTGAAGCCAACCTGGTCTACAAGAGCTAGTTCCAGGACAGGCTCCAAAGCCACAGAGAAACCCTGTCTCAAAAACAAAAACAAACAAACAAAAAGACTTATAGGGGTTTGCGTGTGTATGTGCTTGGTGTACAGTGCTCTGCAGTGAAAATGTTAGTGAGATTTGGTGACACACATGGGTCATCTCAAAATATGGGAAGCTGAGGCAGGAGAATTGCTGTGAGTGAGTTTCAGTACAGCCAAGGCTACACAGAGAAACCCTGTCTTGAGAAGACAAAGCAAAAATAAATCTCCAATAAATCAGAAATTAACACAAAGTATGAAAAAGAACTGTCACGGGGTTGGCACTGCAGAACGGTTAGCAGTCGCTGGGGCAGGAGCTTGCCCGATGGAGACACAGCGTTGACTCTGCCCGTAAATCAATCCCCCCAAGTGCTGATGCTGCCCCAGGGAAAACAGGGAACAGCGAAAACTCCAGGAAATCGGGGAGAGAAGGCCTCATGAGCCAGGGCGAGCAGAGGACGCATGAAAGGGTAGACGAGCAGCGTGGGAAGGGAAGGGAAGAGCAGCACCGTTCATAAACCAGTCTGCAACAACGCCTGAAGCGGGGGTTCCGAACTTGTCACAGTAATAATGTCATCGTACACTGTCAGCTTGACGCATTTAGAATTTCCTGGGAAGGAAGTCTCTCCAGGGACTGCCACCAGCCTGTCAGTGGTCTTCGTGGGATTATTAATTGATGTGGGGGTAAGGTGGTGGCCACGTCTTTAATCCCAGCGTTCTGGATGCAGAGGCAGGCGGGTCTCTGAGTTGGAGGCCAGCCTGGGCTGTAGAGCGAGTTCTAGAGTTCCAGGACAACAAGGGCTACACAGAGAAACCCTGTCTTGAAAAACAACAAAATCGATGCGGGCCCTGCCCAGGTTCTCGCACCAGGTCCCCTCGTCTCTGTGACTCTAGCTGTGTCAAGTACACAGGCCAGTCAGAGACACTGCCTCAGACAAGAGGTTGCCACGCACACGTGTGGACACGCACACATGCAAAGGAAGGGAATCTGAGAGCGGATGCTGAGGTGACCAGAGCTCTGGCCTCTGCACGCTGGGCGAGACCCGAGGAAGCAGAAGCTAAAGTTTAAGAACAGAACATACCCAAGGCTAACGTTCCACATCCACAGCACCAAATCATTTGCACTGATGTTCACTGTCACATGGTCCACAGCTGGTGACGTGTGAACAGTGTGCTCTGTGTGACCCACGGCAACTGGAGTGTCACTGGGCCGTGAACAGGAGCGAGGCTCTTAACGCTGCCCACAGGCTGGAAGGAACTTGAGGACAGGCTGCTGTGGGAGAGTCCCAGACACAGAGGGCCATGAAGTGTGACGCTCCGTGACAGGGATCCAGGGATGGATGGGTTCTGGGGAGGTGAGGGGGAAGGGCTGGGACCAAAGCCCAACCATCAGAAGAAAGCCCCCACCCCCACCCCACGCAGCATCGTCTTTAACTGCCGTGTACCTGGTTTGAAGGTGGAGACCACTGGATCTGGCATGGCTGACCCTGTGGCTCGTGCCCCTCCCGTGCCCAGGACATGCACAGTGGTTTGGTTGTCTGCAGAATTCTGCACCTTCAGGAAGAAGAGCCTACGCAGGAAGAAGGCTGGAAACAAGAGAAGCGCAGACTTCGTCCCCAGACAATTGGGATGTCTCCCAGAGAGACCATGACAACTGCATTTGGACATGCACTCAACTGTCACTCATTAAAGGGAGTGCCCAGTGTCACGGAACCAGGCACCTTCCCACCAGAAGAGCCCAGGAAGAGCTGTCCATCCCTCATTCCAGACAATTTCTGTAGCGGGGTGTGGAGGCGAGTGCTTGCTGTCCCAAAACTTAGGAGGCAGATGCAGGGGGCATGGCGAAATCCTACCTCAAAAAACAAAGCAGGGGCTGGGGAGATGGCTCAGTGGTTAAGAGCATTGCCTGCTCTTCCAAAGGTCATGAGTTCAATTCCCAGCAACCACATGGTGGCTCACAACCATCTGTAATGGGGTCTGGTGCCCTCTTCTGGCCAGCAGGCATACACACAGACAGAATATTGTAAACATAATAAATAAATAAATATTAAAAAAAAAAAAAAACAAAGCAAATCAAGGCACTGGAGAAGTGGTCCAGCGGTTAGCGCAAGCAGAGAGCCTGGGTTCGGTTTCCAGCACCCACACGACAGCTCACTAAGCATCTAGTTTCAGAGGATCTGACATCCTCTTCTGACCTCTGTGGGCACTGTGCACACGCATTGTATGTGCACACGCTCACGCGATACACACACACACACACACACACACACGAATGAATAAATTTTAAAACCAGAAGAAAACGCTTTAAATACAGTTTTGTTGGTTAGAGGTCAATGATGATGCAGTGGAAAGACTTCTGAGAAGCCAGAGACGAACGTGCTAGGTGAAAGGAGACCAGAGACGCGGGAATGTCATTCCCCTTGCTACAAATCCACATGTTTCTATTTCAGTGTCAGTCAGGGATCCAGCTCCATGTCCCCCGTGTTGGCCTCTGTGGTGGGAATCAAGTATAATCTTGTTCTTTTTTCTTTTCTATAGAGGGGCAACAATAAAATTATGCTAAAATTTACATGTGTGCTGGGCATGAGGACACTTGTGAGCCCATCTCCGGGGGAGACTGAGGCAAGATGATTGCAAGCCCCAGGCCAGCCGTGTCCAGATGAGCCCAGTGAGAAGCCGCACATACACCCCAGTTCAGGAACGACCACACACAGGTGAAAACTACATACTCGAAGCCACCAAATGTTTTGTTTGGTTTTTTGAGACAGGGTTTCTGTGTAGTCCTGGCTGTCCTGGAACTCGCTCTGTAGCCCAGGCTGGCCTCATATTCACAGAGATCCACCTGCCTCTGCCTCTGAGTGCTGGAGTTGAAGGCGTGTGCCATCATGTCCAGCTAATTTAATTTTAAAATGTATTGTATGTCTGTGTAGGTGTCTCTGGAGGCCAGGAGAGGATGTCGAATCCCTTGGTGTCACAGGTGGTCATGGACAGCCGGATGTGTGCTGGGACCAAAGTTGGGTCCTCTCCAAGAACAGCCAGTGCTCTAACCACTGAGCAATCTCTCCAGCCCTCAGCTCTAGACAGGTATAGATTACAATCCTGTTGATCTGAAAGCTAACAAGGCGTGGACTAGCTGAAGAGACAGTGAGATCTCTTATTTCTGGTAGGAAGACATTTGCTGCGACAATACAACAACAGGGATTCTCAACCTCCCCCGCCACACCTGGCAGATGGGCAGTGTCCACCACTGACCATGGAAACCACTATTTGTCCTGTTTTAAGACAGTCTCGTGTAGCTACCGGTCCCGAACTCCATCTGTGGCAGAATGACCTTGCCCACCTGATCCTCCTGCCTGGGAACCTCACTGGGACATTGTAGACAAGGGCTCAGTCAGAGTTTGGGATGGAGTGTGTGCTGGGGAGGTTGCTCAGTGGTCAGAGGGGCGCCTGCCCTTGCAAAGGTTCTCGGCACCCACATGTCGGCTCCAATGCCCTCTTCTGGCCTCTGTGGGGCACCGGGCACACAGGTGGTACCCAGACATGCAGACAAGCAACAAGCACATAACATAAAGATGGGGATAAGTTTTAAGAATTTGGTCATGCAGTCACCCGGCATAAGTGTCACCTCGTACTCTGTGGCTCACGCCTGTTTTCCTCGTACCCAGGAAGCTAAGGCAGGGACTGGGAAGACATGCACAGGCACGAGTACCCGAGTTCAAATCCCCAGCACCCACAGAAGAGTCAGCTGTGGTAGCGCTCCCTGCAGCCTCAGCTCTGAGGAGGCAAAGAAAGGAGGGGCCTTTGGGGCTGGCGAGAGGCCTGGCTGACTCAGGGAGCTCCAGGCTCTGTCCCCACCCCCATACCACAGGTGTGCATGTGAACATGGAAACACACAGGATGCACACATATGTATACACACACACTAGACAGAGACACAGACACACACAGGCACAAACAACCCAGGTGGAAGCCAGGCACGGTGTACATCTTCATTCCTACACTAGAGGCAAGCGGCAGGTGGATCTCCGTGAGTTCGAGGCCAGCCTGGTCTACAGAGTGAGCTCCAGGACAGCCAGGGCTACAGAGAGACCCGGTCTCAAAACCTAGCCAAGGAAAACAATCCAAAAAGAATGGGAGAAGGGAGTGCAATGATTTGTGGTATTGTTTTCTTTAAAATTAAAAAATTGCCTGTGTGAGTGTGTGCCACAAGTGTGTTGGCACTGGTGTGGACCACAAGAGGACTGGAGTGGCAGACACTTGTGAGCTGCCTGACGTGGGTGCTGAGAACCAAACCCTGGGTCCTCTGCAAGGGCAGCAAGCGTTCTCCACCTCGGAGCCTGTAAGTTTTCCACGCAGGGTTGCATGTAGCCCAGGCTGATCTCTGGCTTGTGATGTGGTTCAGGTCTGGGACTCCTTACCCTTCTATGCCCCTCCCTGGGTCCGGACCCGGCTTCAGCGCATCTTCCAGAAACAATGCCAACCTCCTCCTGCTTCACATGGCTCTACTTCCCTTCCCTTTCCACCCCGTGGTGTGTTTCTCTTTCATCAGAAAGAAAGAGCAGCCAGGCGTGGTGACGGGGATGGTGGTTTCATCTCTGGCTGATTTTGTGAACTCCCTGTCCCCACGCAATCCACATGCTCTTGACACCTCACAACGCTCTCGGAGATAGGGGCCTGGTACATTTCTGTGGGTTTGTGCTCATCAATCGAGTTTATTTTACCATAGTGCGCACCATTCACCATGTACTGTGGGTGGAACAAAAAAATAAATAAATAAAAACCACAGCACCGTTTTCCACCCCTAAGCCTCCCCCATGGCCTGGTGGGAACTGCCCAGTGAACTTTCTCCACTCAGCCAATAATTGATCCTCAATCAGATATTCAAATAGGCTCTGCGAAGCCGGCAGCCTCAGCACCAGTGACTTCCACAATAAACGAGACTTTCTTCCCTCTTTTGCCTCCCAATCCCACCCCTACCCATCTCCCCATTTTTTCATAGCCCATGGCTGATGTTGCTCCCCACTCCTACCCTGCTGGGTCTTGCAAGTATCTTTTGGTTTTAAAACTCCTCAGGGGAGCCTACTTCCAAATGAGGTGTAAAAAGCTAAACCACACACACACACACACACACACACACACACACACACACACGCCCAGCACTGGGTTAAAAATCAATATTCTCTTCACAGCTCCGTCGATGAACAAGCGTCTTCATTTATTAATTATGAGGGGGATCTCAGAGCTGCCGGCTCCTGCCTGTGCCAGGACACAGTGATCTAGATACCCCATCTCCTGCTTCCTGGTGGCTAAGACTGTGGTTCCCGAGGTCTGCACCCCCACCAGGAGGAGGCTGAGGGACTCTCAGCCTTGCCTGTGCACCAGGAGCTGGAGTCTGCCCCACAGCGAGTAACTCGCTCTTATGTCTGCTTTTCTTTCAGTCTTGCCTAGAACTTGAGCGGCGCTCAGCACAGCCTGCTCTTCTCCACATTCACGGAAGGCGCTGGGCCAGCCTGAGGTAAAGATGCCAAGAGCATGAGGAACAGCGCCACTCTCCACCGCCCACCATCTACCCACACACACATCTATCCACCCTTGCAGCGTCCTCTCCACCATCCACCATCTACCCCTTGTCTCTCTCACCTATCCACCCCTGCAGTGTCCTCTCCACCGCCCACCATCTACCCACACACACACATCTATCCACCCCTGCAGGGCTCTCTCCACCGTCCACCATCTACCCCTTGTCTCTCACATCTATCCACCCCTGCAGGGCTCTCTCCACCGTCCACCATCTACAACTCATCTCTCATCTATCCACCCCTGCAGGGCTCTCTCCACCGTCCACCATCTACCCCTTGTCTCTCACATCCATCCACCCCTGCAGGGCTCTCTCCACCGTCCACCATCTACAACTCATCTCTTATCTATCCACCCCTGCAGCGTCCTCTCCAATGTCCTCATCTCTCTCATCTATCCACCCCCTACCCCCACCCATCCACAAACAGTTACAACAACTACCTAGGCATCACTTTGTCCACCTGTTCTCTCCATTCATTCTGCATCCACCTGTCCATCTGTCCATCTGTCTGCCCACCCAGCAGACTGTCATCCACCCATCTGTCTTTCATTTCTCTCATCCATTAGTCCTCTCACAAGCATTCATGGTTTCTTGTTTTGTTTTGTTTTTCGAGACAGGGTTTCTCTGTAGCTTTGGAGCCTGTGCTGGAACTAGCTCTGTAGACCAGGCTGGCCTTGAACTTAAGAAATTCTCCTGGCTCTGCCACCCAGGTGCTAGGATTAAAAGTGTGCACCACACCCAGCTTCACAGTCGCAGAGTTGGAGACACAGGCGAGACTGTCCTGTCTCCTGTCCTGTGTTCTATGGAAGAGAGGAAGAGAAAACAGCCATATTCACCGGAGCATTGCCTTCAATTGGAAGTAACTGTAGGCTCCAGTGTGAAAATTTTCAACCACATTTCTTACAGAACACAGTCAGATTCATCCCAGACAAGGGTGGCATGGAGTAACATCTCCTCAAGAGATGGGTGGTGCATCCATGATGGATGGGCAGGGAGACAGATGAATGGATGTGTGGATGGACAAATGGATGTGTGGATGGATCGGTGGATGGATGGGTGAATGGATGGATGGATGGATGGATGGATGGATGGATGGATGGGTGGGTGGATGGGTGGGTGGGTGGATGGATGGGTGGATGGAT
>NW_026068096.1:1313791-1330476 GCF_014885135.2 Alexandromys fortis | reverse complement strand
TGGATGGGTGGATGGATGGATGGATGAATGGGTGGGTGGGTGGGTGGATGGACGGGTGGATGGATGGGTGGGTTTTGGGTGGGTGGGTGGATGGGTGGGTGGGTGGGTAGATGGATGGGTGGGTGGATGGATGGATGGATGGATGGATGGGTAGATGAATGGGTTGATGGGTGGGTGGGTGGATGGATGGGTGCATGGGTGGATGGGTGGATGGGTAGATGAATGGGTTGATGGGTGGGTGGGTGGATGGATGGATTGAGAAATAGATGGATGCATGAGGACAGGGAGCCTAGAGTGGTGTTTGAGGGAAGTTTGGGGAGAAGTGGGCAGCATGGATGTATGAAGTTATGGCTAATCTTTTGCTCCCGTGACTGGCGTGGCCCTTAGCTTTCCTCCACTCTTTCCAAGCACATCTTATGTGTCTGGCACTGAACCCACATGGAAAGCTCTGATGAGGCCTGAGCAGGAATGGGGACAGCAACCTGGAGGCCTGTCACACTGGCTGAGTCACAAGATCGGGTCAGGTGGGTGCAGAAGACATTTTAGGCAGGAAGTGATGATTACTGAGGAAGGCAGTTGGGGGCCCAACCTCTGCACCTCCCTAGCGAGAGATCTCCCTCTCTGTGTACCATCCTCCTGGGCTGCCGTGTTCCTGGCATGCACACTGCCCTGTCCCCTGGTGCAGCCCCCTCCATCTCTTCCCAGCCTATCCTTCTCTCCGCAGGGTCCTGGGAGGATTGGGGAGCCCTGCACGGGGTGCGGAGCTGTCAGTGCAGCAGCAAGGAGGGGGCTCCCTCATCCAGGTCGATGTGAGCAGGGAGGAGTGGGGGGGCCCAGCCTGCGGTTTACACTGAATCCGCAAAACTCACCCGAGCTTGAAAAGTGCTCAATAAGATCGATTGGCGCTGCTGATCGGCGCCTCTGCAGTGGGCTGGGGGAGGTGGGCAGAGGCCCGGGCAGGGAGGGGGAGCAGGGGAGCGCAGCTCCCGCCCTGAGATCCCTGGGCCTCACACAGGCTGGGGTTCAAGCAAGATTGTCCCTAGCTTCTACCTGTACCGGGGGCAGGGGGCTGTGGGCATTTCAGAATTCTTCCCCATGGCCAGGGTTGTTTTCGCAGAATGGACCAAAACCTGGGCTCCATCCCCAGCACCAGACAAACCAGAGCTGCAAAGGGAGGCAGGAGGACCAGGAATCCAAGGTCATCCTCGGCTATGTAAGGACTGGGTTTAAGACTCAGGAGATCCCGATTGTAAATAAATAACCACATGCTGTCCCCAGCTGTTTTGGGTGGCACAGAGGAGAAAGAGTAGGGCTAGGGACTGGCTTGGTGCTTGCCACAGAAATCTAAGGACTTGCATTCTGAGCTCCTCCACCCACTAAATGCCAGGGCTGGTTAACCAGCATTTAGCCAAAGCTATATACTCCAGGTTCAGTCAGGGACTGTCTGAAAAAAGAGTGGGGGGTGGTGGTGGCGCACGCCTTTAATCCCAGCACTCGGGAGGCAGAGGCAGGTGGATCTCTGGGAGTTCGAGGCCAGCCTGGTCTACAAGAGCTAGTTCCGGGACAGGCACCAAAAGCTACAGAGAAACCCTGTCTCGAAAAACAAAACAAAACAAACAAATAAAAAGAGTAGGGGGGGGGCTGTCGTGTGGTACACACTTTAATCTCAGCTCTCTGGAGGTAGAGGCAGGAGGATCGCTATGACTTCAAAGCCATAGCGATAATGGAGCCCTGTCTCAAAACAAGCGAAAATCTTAGGTTGGAGGAAGAAGCCCGACGCTGACCTTTGACCCTCACACACATGAAGGCTGGTCTACTGTGTGGCTGTGTGACTTTGAATGGGTTCCTTAACCTCTCTGTGCCTGGGATGTCGAGTGAGTGCAGGTTCCTTAATATTTCTTTTCTGCTCCCACCCACAACCTCCATCTGCTGCCCTAGACTCCTACAGCTCCCATGACGAGTCCAAGCCCTTGGACCACCATGCCTGGCAGGGCCCTCCCATTTTCTTGAAGCAGGTCTCCCCAGATTTTGGGCTACACGGCTCTCTCTTTCTGGTCAAGTAAGGGAACCCCAGGAGTGTCAGGGTGGGGATGAAGCTCAGCTGTGAATTTGAAGAATAAACCAGATTCAAAAGCCAAAAGCTTGCTCAAGCAGTTGTGGAAAATGAGGCACACGTCACGGGGTGTCCTGACCCCTGTGCCCCTCCTGCCTTTGAGCACAGCCAGAGGGAAGGAGCAGGAAGGTCGTTAGCCCCTCCACGCCTCCCAGCCCCTGTCCAGACTTTCCCAGCCGGGCTACCCTCTGACCCCTCTGACCCCATCTGGAGCCCAGGGCCTCCCCACCCCACCTTCACCCTTTCTGCTAGAATCACGGGGTTACACTCAATCCTGTCTCTTGGACCCGAATGAGTAGCAGTTGAAGGAAATGGATATCTTCAGGATTTGGGACAGTCAAGAGAATCCCATGGGGCTGGAGAGATGGCTCAGTGGTTAAGAGCATTGCCTGCTCTTCCAAAGGTCCTGAGTTCAATTCCCAGCAACCACATGGTGGCTCACAACCATCTGTAATGAGGTCTGGTGCCCTCTTCTGGCCTGCAGACATACACACAGACAGAATATTGTATGCATAATAAATAAATAGATATTAAAAAAAAAGAGAATCCCATGGTCTACGACACATGGAAGGGAACCTGAGAGGAAGAGGAGTTTGAGTTTCCTTAACCTGTGTGGTGGCGCACACCTCTAGTCCCAGCACTCAGGAGGCAGAGGCAGGCGGATCTCTGCGAGTTCTAGGCCAGCCTGGTCTACAGAGTGAGTTCCAGGTCAGCCAGGGCCGTTATACAGGAAATCCCTGTCTCAAAAATAAAAAAATCTTTATCATGGGCTGTGGTTCTGGTTCAATGGGTAGAATGCACTCCTGCTATGCCAGGAACCCTGGTGCATCCCCAACACTGCAGAAACCAGATTGGGGGGGCAGGCCCAGGACTCAGAAAGTGGAGGCAGCAGGATCAAGAGCTCAGGGTCATCCTGAGGTACATAGTGAGTTTGGGGCCAGCCTGCGCTACCTGAGAGCCTGCCTCCATAAACAAGGAAGAGCCCATAAACTAAGAAACAAGTTTGTCTTTATCAAAGCTAGTTACAGTGGCACAGGCTGAGGCAGGAGGATTCTGAGCTCTGGGCTACAGACAGAAGACCTAATCTACAAATCAAACAAACCAACAGCACCCACCCACCTAAGGGCTACTGGCATAGGGACACAGAGCCAAGTACGTTCCTGCCGTCCAAGCTCTGCAGCTGAGCAAGACCTGTCCCAGTGTCACCTTCTCTGGGTCTCCAACTCGAAGTCTGTCTCAGGAGAGTGGGACCCATTTGTCACGTGAGCAAACCTCACAGGAGAGCCATGTTCACCAGAGCAGGAAGGGATGTGATTGGCTGCTGTCTCACTGAGAGAAAACACTGGCCCGAGGCCACTTGTGGAGGACAGACTTCAGCTCAGATCTCAGGGCAGCCTCATCCCTGAGGGAAGTCAGGCCAGGACCCTGGAGGCAGCTGCTCATGCAGAGGCCTTGGAGAGTTTGCTCCCTATGGCTTGCTCAGCCTGCTTCCTTACCAGCTCAGGGGTGGCTCCCTGTGTGTGCTGGGCCCTCCCACTGACCTGACCACTGGCCAATCTGATGGAGGAGCTTTCTCAACTGGTCATCCCTCTTCCTAGATTTGTCTAGCTTTGTATTAAGTCGACAAACACTGACCGGCCCAGAGGGCCGCAAGTCCATCAATGACAGACACTAAAGAGTGGTCCATCCATACACAAAGGGCTACTCAGCCATGAGCAAGATCGGCGGAGGGGCCTTGGGGACATTCTGCTGCAGGAGAGCTTCAGACCCAAGAGCCACACTGTGGCCTCTGCAACAGGAACCATGCAGACGGGAAGCAAGGAGTAGATGTGTGACCATGAGAGGCTGAGAGGTGACAGGATGATCGTCATCCAGATGGGGCTTCCTCTAGAGGCAGGGAATATCCTGGAACTAGATAATGGTATTGCCATATGACCTCGCGATTAAACTAAAATGCCTGTGGTTTTTGCTTTTGAAATCATTAAATTTTTGTTACATGAATTTCATCTCATTATAGCCCAGGATATCATTGTGTATGCATTTTAGGGAGGTGGGCAACAATCTGCCTTTGTACGTGGTCGGGAGTGAGGGGTCTTTACGTTCAACCATCACCATCCCACCCCGATGCAGCTGTCTTGCTGTTTGACCAAACAAATTCTCTGTTACTTGCCTGCCTCACAAGCCTCAGGGACGACTGTCTCTCCCAGAACTGAGAGACAGTAGAGAAATACTAGCAGGGCTCACCCCAAGCTCCTGGAGTGGGCAGGGCAAGTAGGGGTGCCATCAGGGCTGCTTATGTAAAACTCACAACTGCCGGGGCTTTAGGCTCTGACAGCAGTTCCTGGGGTCCACATGTATTTAAAGATGTGGCCCAGTCTGGATGCTATCAGAATGCCTGGAGGAGGAGCTTGGGACAATGGCTCACATCCTTAGAAAAAGAGGGCCCTGAGGTTGCAGAAGGACGCATGCACAAGCCAAAGAAGGCTAGCCACCAGGAGGAGCAGCAGGAGGACACCCCCAGTCCCAGTCCCACCAGAGTCTCATTATTGCCTCTCCCACGCCCCAACTCTGCTTGGTTTGAAGAGGATCAGCAAGAACCTGTTGGGAACTGGAGGGGTGTCGCTGTGGTCTCAACGAGGTCTGTGGAGCTTCTCTCCAACGTCCAGAGCCCATGCAAAACAACGTGAGCACCAACCCAGGAAACCCACACAGAGAAATACGAAGAGTCAGAGGAAGAAGAGAAGTAATAAAAAGGTAGGGAGGAAGGAAGGAGAGAGAACGAGGACGCTGGGGAGAGGCCACCCAGCCGTCCCTGTCCCTTAGGTCCTCCTCTGAGACGAACACGCCCCAGGCGGGGCGGAGGGATTCGAACCCGCGTCGTCGGGGGCTGTCGAGTGGGCGGCTCGCCCGGCGCCTGCCAACAGGTCGTTCTCCTGGAGCCTCGCTGGCAATCGATGGCCCGCGGGCGCCGAGCTCCCGCCCGCCCCGCTGCACACGCCGGCATCCTCGCCAGCCCCGCCCCTCCGCCAACGCGTTGCTAGACAACCGCGGTGTGCGCCCTCCCATTGGCCGACGGCTCCGGGTGCGGTCAGCCGGTCAGCGCGGCCCCGGGCCTGGCTCCGGGCGCGGGTCGATGCCGCCTTCCCCTGACCTTCCCGGGATGAGCAGCAGCGGATCGCGGCTGAGAAACTTTATTGACCTGTTTCTTATCTCCCGGATGCAGGACGGAGAGGGTGCGGGGCGGGAGAGCCGGAGAACCGAGAACAGGAGAGCGCGGCGGGGACCTGATACCCCAGAGGAGGCGGGAGGAGGAGGGTCCCGTGAGGCCACTTGAGTGAAGCCCTCCGTGTTTAAAACCTTCGGACTTCGCCATCATTCCCCTGGGATCCAGACAGTCTTTGCAGATGCGACCCAGTCAGGATGAGGTCAGAGTGCACGGGGGCGGGGCCGTAGTCAGAGGCTCGCGCCCAGGGCCTGGGGCATCTCTGCCACACCAGGGACCCACAGCCCGCTGTCCTCGGCTGTGCGCGGGGACAGTCGGGCACCATGGTTCACACTGACCTATTTAAAAGTTTTGTGGATTGTATTTGTTTACCTGTGTGTGCTGTGTCATGCATGTGTGTGGAGGTCAGCTGTCTCCACGATGTGGGAATTGAACCCTGTGGCCAGCTTGTTGGACAGCCACTTTACCCACTGAGCCATCTCACAAGTCCGTGTTGATAATCTTAGCCCTCAGAAGCTGAGGCAGGAGGATTAAAGCCAACCTGAATTATGGATGTCTCAAAACAGAAAAACTAAACAACCCGCCAAAAGCCGTGTTTGTGGTAAAGCCCTTGCCAGGTATGCAAAATAAAACAGAAATATGTTTTGAGGGTAGGAGCTCAGTGTGTAGTCAGCCGAGAGGACCTAGTTCCATCCCCAGAACCAAAATAATACAACAAAATGTAGCACAGATCATCAAAAGCTAGTCCAGGCATTGGTGGCACACCTCTTTAATACTGGAACTCTGGAGGCAGAGGCAGAAGGATCTTTATGAGTTTGAGTTCAGTCTGATCTACAGAGTGAGTTCCAGGACAGCCAGGGGTACATAGTGAGACCCTGTCTCAAAAAATAAACCAGAGCCGGGCGGTGGTGGCACACGCCTTTAATCCCAGCACTCGGGAGGCAGAGGCAGGAGGATCTCTGTGAGTTCGAGGTCAGCCTGGTCTATAGCGTGAGTTCCAGGACAGGAACCAAACCCACAGAGAAACCCTGTCTCTGAAATAGATAGGTACGTAGGTAGGTAGATAGATAGATAGATAGATAGATAGATAGATAGATAGATAGATGGATGGAAAAGGTCAAATCCAGAGCCTAAGCTGCTTCAACTGGTCACCCCACCTCTCCTGAAGTGAAGCTCAGGCAAAAGAATTTCACATCAAGTCCAGCCTGGGCTATAGAGGGAGTTCAAGGTCAGCATGGGCTACAGTTTAGTAAAAACCCTGTGTCAAAATAAAACGTAAGGGCCAGTGTTGGCACAGGGCCACCGAGCCTGATGACCTGATTTTGATCCCTGGGACATGGTGGAAGGAGAGACATGCAGGTTGTCATCTGACCTCCAGAACACATGCAAAATAAAGGAAAATGTAAAAAAGGAAGAAGAAAGAAAAGAACCCACTGTGTAGGTAACCACTCTGTGGGCACCAGCTCCATAGTCTCCTGACCTGGCTGAGGTCATCCAGCTGCAGCTCTGCCCTGGTCTAGGAGACACAACATTTGCTGTTTTCCCTCTCCACCTCTGCTCCCTTAGCTCCCCTCTGCTCCCCCTGCTTCCCCTGCTCCTCTGCTCCCCCTGCTCCTCTCTGCTCCCCCTGCTCCCCTCTGCTCCCCCTGCTCCCCTGATCCCCTCTGCTTCCCCTGCTCCTCTGCTCCCCCTGCTCCTCTGATCCCCTCTGCTCCCCTCTGCTCCCTTAGCTCCCCTCTGCTCCCCCTGCTTCCCCTGCCCCTCTGCTCCTCTGCTCCCCNTACTTTTTTATTTAGATCTTATTTCATTTATTGGTCTAAGTTACACTAGTATTTTTATATTCTCCTAGGATTCTTCATGTGTCAGTTCATCCATGAATAAAAACAGTTTTATTGCTTCCAGTGTAATCTGCATGACTTCTATTTATTTTCTTGCTTTATTGCATTTGCTGGAACAATCATTAACTTTTCGACTATTTTTGTTTGCTTCTGTGATTATTGACTTCTAAATTTGACAGGGACCTGGAAAAAGACTATCAATTGAGTGATTGTCTTTATCAGGTTGTTCTCTGGGCATGTCCGTGAGGGGTTGTCTTGATTGTTGATGTTGGGAGACCCAGGTCATTGTGAACAGTGTCATTCCCTGAGTAGCTAGTCCTGGGCAATAAAGGAAAGCTAGCTGAGCAAGCATGAATGAGCCAGAGAGCAAGCCAACAAGGAGTGTTCCTCTGTGGTTCCTATCTTGAATTCATGCCCTGACCACATTCAGTGATGAACTGTAGCTTGGATTCTGAAATAATAATCCCACCTCTCACCTAAGCTGCTTTGAGACCAGAGTGTTTTTATGACGGGAGCAAGGAGAAAATCAGAATATGGGGCTTCCTGTCTTGTCTGTACTTGAATGCTTGGGCTCAAACGATTTCCCTACCTTAGCCGTCCAAGTAACCGGGACTAACCTGCAAGCAAACACACCTGTTTTCCTCCTCTGTGTGAACTGGAAAGACTCCTTCAAGCCCTTGTTGGATGTGGGAGCTGGACAATAGTGAAGATATGGGTGCTGCTTATGTTTTTACAGTGATTGTATAAACATATGACTGGCCCATGTAACCCACCCAACAGAGTAATAGCCCAACTGTGTACACAACCCATTATCATTCTGACTGTGGAACTAGATCATTCACATCTGCACAGGTCTGTACTCATGCATAAGTTGGAACTGAAAGCATCTGGAATGGCTTTCTTTTTCACTTCTACTCTTTCATGCACTCATGATGGGTTCAGAATGTCTCTTTGTTTTCTGCTAAAATGTTCTTTTTTGGAACATATTTTCTATTTTCCCTTTAAAATGTTTTAAAACTCTTCATTTTATCAAAAAAATGAGTTAAAATTTAGGGGACAGGAGTTTAGATTCTTTGGTGCAAAATTTTAAATAAAAATATTAACATTCTGTTAATGGTAAACAGAGAGCATCAGCAAACCACATTTAAATTAATCAGGATCTCAAATCTTATTTTTAAATAAACCTGTACACACACACACACACTCTTGGAATTAGAATTGTGGAATTAAAAAGCTGCATCTTGCCGGGCAGTGGTGGCGCACGCCTTTAATCCCAGCACTCAGGAGGCAAAGGCAGGTGGATCTCTGTGAGTTCAAGACCAGCCTGGTCTACAAGAGCTAGTTCCAGGACAGGCTCCAAAGCCACAGAGAAACCCTGTCTCGAAAAACCAAAAATAAATAAATAAATAAATAAATAAATAAATAAATAAATAAATAAAATGAGTAGAGAGTCCTTGGAAAAGGTATTGATGCCGAACTCTCTCCACACCACGTGCACACACACACACACACACACACATTCACACACAGACACGAACATACAGGGACACGCACACATGCAAACGCACATGCACACACACAATACACACAGGCACACACATACACAAAGGTGCACACAAACACACAGGCACTCATACATTCACACACACACACACAAGCACACTTGAATGTACACATAAAATACAAGTGAAGTGAGTGCCAAACTTGGTGACCTGGCTTAGATCCCAGGATCCACACGGTAGAAGGAGAGAACCCATTCCCCAAAACTGTCTTTGATGTCTACACAAACACCATGCTGTCTGTCTCATACACAAAATTCATTAGTTAATTTACAGATTAATGCCACTCAGGTGGTGGTGGCGCAGCCTCTAATCTCAGCACTCAGGAGGCAGAGGCAGGCGGATCTCATAGAGTGAGTTCCAGGACAGCTAGAATTACACAGAGAGATCTTGACTCAAAAAAAAACAAAACTAAACTAAACTAAAATAAAATGGTGGCATTGTGGAGGCTCGAGACAGGAAGATGGCTGACATTTTCAGACCAAGCAGCACTACACAGTGAGATCCTGTCTCAAATGAACAAAAGCAGCCAGGTATGGTGGTACATGCCTGTCACCCCAGTGTGCAAGAAGTGGAGGTACCTGTCTTGTTTGGAGCGGCAGCCTTGCATGACCTAGCTTTTTATGTGGGTGCTGGATATCTGAACTCAGCCATCTCCTTAGCCCATGCTGTTTGCTGAAAGTCTCTAAAATTACAGTTATTCAGTTATGGCGTGCATGTGTATGAGCCTGCTCACGTGAAGGTCAGAGGGCAATGTAGGGCACTGAGTTCGCCATCTCAACAGCCCCTGCTTGCTTGCTTGCTTGCTTGCTTGCTTGCTTGTTTTTGAGACAGGGTCTTGCTTTGGAGCCCAGCTGTGTTCATCTCCTCCTACCCAGGGCTGACCTGAAACTCTCTGCAATCCTTTTGCCTCAGCCTCCTGAGTGCTGGGATGAAAGCCCAGGTCACTCACTGCTCTTGCACGGTGAACATTGCTTAGTCCCCAGGACTGACAACTGAGCTCTGGGTGACAGAAGAAAATGACTGTGGACTGTGTCCCACAGACATCATCCAGACTCCTAGCACACACAGGTCGCACGCCCAGGGCGTGTCCCCCGCATCTGAATGAGCCTTGGTTGGTGTCCCAGCACAGTGTCCCCACTGACATCGCCAGGTGTGTGGATCTCCGAAGGTGTTTCCCCAGTTGGATGGGTCAGGTGATTGACATCTCCAGCTACAGTGTCCCTAGGAAGGAGCATGCTAGATCCTCTTAGCTGAAGATCATTCTACATTCCAATTAATTCCCTCAGAGGTTGCTGATGGCTGGATCTTTCCTGCTGGATCTTTCTAGAAAGCAATACACACTCACTGGCAGAATTGCAAAGGTAGTCATAAAATCTGGACTCGGTGCCAGGTGTGTCAGCCATCATCCCAGGACTCTGGAAGTGGGGGCAGGAGGATCCTGAGTTCAAGGTCACCCTGGGCTACAAGCCTGGCTGTGTAGGAGACCCTGTCTCAAACAATGATTAGGCCAAAAATATTAAAAAAAAAAAAAAAGCCTTCTCCCTCTTATTTTGCTTGTTTGTCTGTTGGCCTGTGTAGCCCTGGCTGTCCTGGAACTCACTCTGAAGACCGGGCTGGCCTCAGAATCACAGAGATCCGCCTGCCTCTGCCTCGTGATTGCCAGAGTTAAAGGCATGTGCCACCACCGCCCAAGACTTTGCCTTCTTAAAATAAGGTATAAGTCTGACTTCCAGGTTTGGGCAATCTTCCTCAGTCACCTGGGTGCTTCAATTGCACCTGCAAAATAGCTTGCGCAGTGAAGGCTTCTGTAGAGATAAAAACGTTCTGAAGTCGAATCTGGCTTCTGACTGCGGCTTAGGGGTGGAGAGCCTGCCTGGAATTATCCAATGAGGGGTTGGGGGGCGAGGTCAGAAGTAGAACCCCAGGGAAGGGTTGGGGTGTGGTCAGAGGTAGAGCCCTCCCAGGGGGCCTGAGGGCGTGGTCAGGGGTTGAATGACTTTTTAGCCTGTGCAAGGTTCTGGCTTCATCCGCAGTTCCAGAAAGAAAAAGAAAGCCTCTGGTTCTTGTTACTTCCCTTAGCTGGCGGGGGTGGGTGGAGTGGGAGTGGAGGGGTCCCTTATTCCCCCGCCCTCCCTGCCTTAACCCGTCTAACCCTTGCTTGGTGACCTTCTAGTCTTCCATCTACACCGGGTCCCCTTCTTCCCCCAGATGCAGCCCCAGGGCTCCCTCTCCTCTCTGCGTTCAGACTGAGACCCCCGCCTCCAGCCCTTCACCCCACACCCTGCTCCAGGCTCCGCACACCATCCATGGAGGGAGAGTACTCAAGTCCTCATCGGAGATGGGGCTAGGGACATGGAAGTTCCTCCGTCGCGTGGGCGTGGGGGGCGCAAATGGGGTGAGCGCCTGGGAGATGATTAGCGGATGTGTGAAGCTCCCCTTTCAAGGGCCCAGCGCCACCTCCTTTTTGGCGGCCCAGGCGCCCACCGCCTGCGCCAGCCTCCAGAAGCCCATTAAGCGATTTTTTTTCTTCCACTTACAGCTCTGGCATTGACAAGAAGGTTCAATATCGGCCTTAGAAGAGACGTGGCAGCCGCCTCGGAAAAAATGTTCCCTCCTGTCAGGCAGCCCTCTCCAGCTCATCCCCAGGCTGTGCTCCACAGAGGCAGGTCCAGGACCCCTGTCCTGAGGTAGTCTGTCTGCCCAACAGGACCGAGTCAAGGTTGGGAGTGGGGAGATCCATCGCCAACCTCAGATGCAGTCACCTCCCAGGAAAGCCCTCCCAGATCACCCCACCACAGGTTAAAAGTCTATACTCTCAGCCCAGTGTGATGGTGCACTTGAGAGGCTGAGGCTGGAGGATTGCTATGAGTTTCAGGCTAGCCTGGGTGTGAGACAAGAGGAAGAGGAGGGTGGTGTTGTTTTCTGTGCCTTGGTGGCCTGGGCACAGCTGGATTTGGGGAGCTGTGTGGGGTCTTGCAGAGACATCTCAATGCAATCACCCCCCTAATCCATAATGAAGAGACAGGGCTATGCCCCGGGGAAGGGAGCTTGGTCTCAGGGACAAGTGAATTCAGCCTGTGTGGAGAGAGGAGATGGAGATCCAGAGCACACCGTGGGTGGGGGCTCAGGATGGGCAAGGTGGACAGATATAGAAGGTACCCCCAAACCAGACCCCTTGCTCCCAGCCACAGCCCTGAGAACTGCTTTGGGCTTCTCTGGATGTCCCAGGATGCCTTCCTTATAAGTTGGGGAAACCAGAGTCAGGGGACCCTATTAGAGGGGTTCCAAGCAGCAGCAACTTAACCTTGGTGATTTGGGGGCTCTCGGATCCTACTTCGGCCTTTGAGCCACTCAAAAACCTGTCCTCACACCTGTCCTCTGGGAGGCCAGGAGGATTGTGGGCATACAGTATCACTGTTTTGCTTTGAGACAGGGTCCCATGTAGCTCAGGCTGGCCTCACACTCATGACGCCAGAGGATGTCCTTGAACCCCAATCCTCCCTCCTTCCTACTGTGGTGATAACCGGGGAGCGCCACTTTGTCTGGCTGTAGATGCTGCCTGTGAGGTTTTGCAGCATCTGGATTATTCCAGAACACTGCAGTCTCTCCACAGAAGGGGGCTCCACCAGGGTCACAGGAACGGAAGGCTCAGTCCATGACCCAACAAGATTGACCATCGAGAACCCCTTGGAGGCTGAGGCCAGATATAGTGTTCCACAACCATCATCCTAGGACTCCGGATGCTGAGGAAGGGGGGTTGTTGTGAGTTTGAGGCCAGCCTGGTTACACAGCAAGATCCTGTCACAAGAAAAAAACTTGGGACCCAGGAAGAAGGTGTTTTTCCCTGGCTTCCCTCCCTCCAAAGGTGTTTTAGAATCTTCTCTCCAGGACAAGCAAGGGATACACAGGGCATTGTTCTTTGTCTTGATGACTTGATGTATATACAGGTGATACTCAGGTTCAGAAAGTGATTGGGTCTCCCAGGATGCTCCTGGATGCCCAGATGTGGGAATAGAGGGAGATGCACAGGTGGGTATAAGGCCACTGTGGCCAGTACCAGCAATGGGCTTTGCAGATTGAGTAGTTTCCTGGAGAGGCAGGATTGTTGTGGCGAGGTGGGAGCTGGTGTCTGACCTAGTGTGAAAGATGCCCGGCTTCAGAGGGGAGGCTGGAGGTGGAGGTGGCAGGACCATCTCATGGGGACGGGAAGCCGGGGAGGGGGGCACAGTCAGGTGTTGGAGGAGTCACCCTGGTACTCTGTGTGGAGAGAAGCCAAGGCCCTCCCTCTCCCTCCCAGGCTCAAGCGTGGCTCCCCACCCCCTCCTTCTAGGTTATTAATTTTTCAGAGAAGAAAATGCTTTTCGTATTTTTTTCTAGGCAAAATATTGATAATGGACTTAATGCGCGTTTCCTGCTTTTGTGTGTGTGTGGAGAGAGAGAGAGAGCACTCGCTGCAGAGGCAGCCCTGTCTGCAGGGACGCCCCCACCCCAAGCCCCCCCACCTCCGCCCAAACAAAGCCAGACACCCGCCCTTAGCTGGGTCGATGTCCTGCCTGGGGAGCCACAGCTTACCGCTCCCACTCAGTCTGTCTAAAATTTGCTTCTTTTTTTCTCCAGCCTTGGAGATGCAGGAAGGTAGGAACCTTAGGTCTGTGGCCTGCAGTGATGGCTTCTACTGTGTGTCCCTACTGTGTGTCAAGCCCCGGCAGGACATACAGGCCCCTCCATCCTCAGAGACAGCAGAGGAGGCTAGGCGAGTGGGCTCAGCAGGGGAAGGGGCTTGCCATCAAGTCTCACAATCTGAGTTCAAGTCCCCCACACTCCTATGACAGAGCACACCGACTCCCAGAGTTTGTCCTCTGGTGTCGTATGCCGGCCATGGCACGTCCACCCACACGCATAAGTAAATATAAACCCAACAAACAGCCCCAACAAGTGTGACTAGAAACCGGTGAAGCCTGGTAAGGGGCTCTTGGAGATGCGAGAGTCCCAAGAGGAGCATGAGGCACCCATCTTCCAGCACGTGGAAGCTGAGGTAGGAGACCAGCTGTGAGTTCACGGCCAGTGTGAGTTAAATAGTGAGACTTTGTCTTTGTTCTTTGTGTGTCTTTGAGACAGGGTCTCTCTGTGTAGTCCTGGCCTTCCTGGAACTCACAGAGACCCGCCTGCCTCTGCTTCCAGAGTCCTGGGATTAAAGGCGTGCGCCACCATACCAGGCCTTAAACAAACAAACAAAACCCCACAGGGTCCATTTTAGCCAGATAGGCCTCGAGCTAACCGTGCAGCTAGGAATTACCCTGTCTCACGGTACCAGAGACACTGTGAGCTGGAGGACCCCCCACCCACCGGTGTGGCATCAGTCTCACGGATAACGGGGGTCCCAGTGTGCCATGGCTCTGTGTCCACAGAGAACTGTGACCATCTTCCCATGACCTCAGATCACCTCTTGGTGAGGGCTGGGCACACACCCCAGCACTCAGGAGCTGAGGCAGGGGGTTCAGAAAGTCAATGTCCTCCTCAGCTGCATGGTGAGTTCAAGATTAGCCTGGGCTAAGGATGGAAATCATCTCTGAGTGATTGGCAGTGTTTGGGCAGCTGTGGGAACTGAGGCACCAGACTCTGTGTAGTGTGGAAAGAACAATGAGAAGGGTTCAAGTGTGTGTGCACTCCTTGTGTGTGTGCTTGCCTTGTGTGTGTACACTCCTTGTGTGTGTGTGCACTCCTTGTATGTGTGTGCGCACTCCTTGTGTGTGTGTGTGCACTCCTTGTGTGTGTGTGTGCACTCCTTGTATGTGTGTGTGCACTCCTTGTGTGTGTGTGCATTCCGGTCCTTGTATGTGTGTGTGTGCATTCCGGTCCTTGTATGTGTGTGTGTGCGCACTCCGCTCCTTGTGTTGGAGCTCACTGTACCAGGCAGTGAGAGAGGAGCAGAGGAAAAAGGTTTTGTTCCTGTGTGGGTGGCGAAGGGCTTTTCCCCCTTTGGTGGGAAGCACACAGGGAGAAGAGCATTTATTTGACTTAAGGCTCACATTCCAGCAAAGAAGGAGCTGAGCTAAGGCCCTGGAGGGGCGCTTCTGAGTCCAGTCCGCACCCCAAGGCTAGCTCAGCTTGTCCTCTGACACAGCCAGCCCACGGGCCCAAGCATCACCGGTCTCCAACGTCAGTTAGCAATGAAGGAAACGCCAGTCTCACGTCCCAGTTCCCAGGTGGTTCCGGTTTGGGTCACCTTTACAGTGACGGGGTCTAACTGTCCAACACACAGGGGCAATAGTGACGCCGGAGAGATGGCTTCTGGGACCCAGGCCACAAGCCTTTCAAAGGCCTTGCCTGCTGGGGAGCTCAGACCATTGGTGTCTAGCCTTTCACAGCGGCTGCTGTGGGTTTGAAGGACTGGTTTCCCCAACCCCATGTCTCCACCTCGATCCTGTCTTATTTTGTACGTCTACCTTGTCTTAGTTCTTGTTTTGTGTTTCCCACTTCCATCTCTTTGGCGCCTAAGGAGGAGGCAGGTAACACTCGTGCCCTTGTAGGGCGGTGGTGGCACACACCTTTAATCCCAGCAGAGGCAGGAGACTCTATGAGTTCAAGGTCAACCTGGTCTTTGGAGCAAATTCCAGGACAGCCAGGGCTACCTCTCCTCTTGGTGATCATCTCTCAAAAAAAAAAAAAAAAAGAAAAGAAAAGAAAAGAAAAAGAAAAAGAGAAAAGATCCCAGGGCTGGAGGGCCGGCTCACAGTTGGGAATGCACACTGCTCTGCAGAGCATAGGAGTTCGATTCCCAGCACCCACAGACAGCTTCTCAACCTGCTGTCACTCAACGCCAGAGGACCCTTCGCCCCCTTCTGGCCGTGATGGGTACTGCATGCAAGTGGTGTACATACACAGAAAATAAAGCAATTTTGAAAAAGGATTCTTCCCAGATGAGTACACAGGGACACATGGACACATCTACAGGCTCACAGGGCATGCCCACAAGTTCATATGGACACGCCCACAGGTTCACACAGACACGCCCACAGGCTCACACAGACACGCCCACAGGCTCACACAGACACACCCACAGGCTCTCAACAAGCTGAGACCCCTCCAGTGGGGACACTGCGTTGAAAATTCATGCAGTTGGGCTGGAGAGATGGCTCAGAGGTTAAGAGCACTGACTGCTCTTCCAGAAGTCCTGAGTTCAATTCCCAGCAACCACATGGTGGCTCACAGCCATCTATAATGAGATCTGGCGCCCCCTTCTGGCATGCGTGCACACATGGAAGGAATGCTGTACACATAATAAATAAATAATTTTACAAAAAAAAAATTCATGCAGTCGGGCTGGAGGGTTGGCTCAGCACCCACAAAACCCAGACAGGGCTGGAATTCACTGTGTATCAGAGCCTGAGGCAGGAGCATCAGGAGTTCAAGGTTATCCCTAGCTACTTAGTGCATTTGGGGCCAGCCTGGGCTACTTAAGGCCCTGTCTCCAAAGACAGAGGGGATGAGGAGGAGAGAAATCGAAGAAAAGTCTCTTGGGAAAATCAGGGTGAACACAGGGCAGAAGTGGGGTCTGGAAGAACTCATCAGGCCACAACAGGCAGCCTCAACCCTGCCAGGGTAGGTGCAACATTGCTGCCCTCCTCAGAATCTGTCCCCTGATTGCTCTCCAGTGAGACTCTGCTGGGCCTGGATGAGGAAGGAGGTGCCTCCCTGTCCCCCTCCCTCCCCTTCTCCTCCCCCTGCCTCCCAGTATGAAGCTGTCCTTGCTGGCTCCAGCTCCCCTAGGATCGATGGGAGAATCAATCCCAGCTGCAGGGCTCCTCTGGGAGCTTCCACCCTTCCAGCCTCCACCCTCCCAGCCTCCACCCTCCCAGCCCCCACCCTCCCAGCCTCCACCCTCCCATCCCCCACCCTCCCAGTCCCACCCTCCCAGCCTCCACCCTCCCAGCCTCATCCACCCAGCC